>NW_022979892.1:0-8876 GCF_902652985.1 Pecten maximus | reverse complement strand
GTGTGTCGGGGGGGGGGACTGTGTTCCAGAAAAAAAACCTCATGGATACTAGTTAGTGGTTGTAAAGAATAAAATTCCTGCTAAATGTGAAAACCGATGGGAAGATATTCGAAAGAGCCCAGGTCAGAACCTGTTGCATACAATTATGTTGCTACATTTCGAAAATGTACCTTTCTGTTTTGGAGAATGCTTTTGCAGATCCAAGATATATAAATTCACATAATTAATATAATTTTTAGAAATTTATGTGAATTGTGACATGTTTATCGGGAGGCGTCTATACCACATGCAATTTTAAACATAATTCCATGCGTCACAAAATGTATCTTATTTTCAAACATGTATACAATATTCCATGTATGCACATAACAATTTATCAATAGGTAAAGATGACCATGACAACGTTGTTTACCCAGTTAATCTCTTTCTAAATCTACTGTAAAAAAACGATCTTTTCTCAACTAAACCGGTGTAGCATGGTATTTTGAATCATGGTGAAATGACCCCGGGGTCAAAATACCATTATGGTGAAATGACCCCGGGGTCAAAATACCATTATGGTAAAATGACACCCCCTATGGTAGAATGACCCCCCCTTCCAAAAAAAAAAAAAAAAATCCTAACTTGTTTTTCATATATCATTCAACATATTTTTTTACTAAAAGCTATATTGTATCAGATAAGTGATTTTGATGCAAGTCCGGAAAGTGGGGGGGGGGGGGGGGGGGGGGGGGGGGGGGGGGGGTCACTTTACCATGGCCATGGTAAAGTGACCCTCCCCCCCTCCCCCGCTTATTCCCTTCCACTACTTTTACAATACTTTGATATATATATACCTTTTTCACCAAACTTTTATAACAAGTTTACTTAAAAAAAAATAAAGTATTTACCATATTAGATTTTGGTAGATCATTGCAAAAGCTGGGGCAGGTTTGGGTCACTTTACCATGATCATAACGAAACAAGATATTTTGACATTTTAAAAAAAAAAAAATTTTCTTTGATCAACCTCAATTCTTTAACCTATACATTATAACAAAACAAAGCAAAATTGATCTCAGATAAGTTTTTGATGTGATCATGTACATGTAAGGAGGAAGGGGGGGGGGGGTCACTTTACCATGGCCATTTTTGTGATTGACTTTTTTTTTCACAAAATATTAAAAAAAAACAAGAGGCCCAACGGGCCTTAACGGTCACCTGAGATTTGAAATATTTCAGTTAATTTAATTGACCCTTTTTGGCCCCACCCATCAGTCCTTGGGGTCAGTCAGGGCCAACATGTGCATATTAAGCTGTCATCCCTTGCTGATAATTTTAAGAAAGTTAAAATGAATTCAAATAGACAAAACAAATGATTGTCAAAGATATGAATTCCCTATATAAACTATCGCAATGTTTACCCTCACCCAAGGCGCAAATGTGAAGCCCCAGGGTAATGAAATTCACAATTCAAGTAAAACACCATAAAACCATTCCTTCTATGAAACATTTTTGATTCTATCTTATATAGGTATTGAGAATAAGATTTTGAAATTTCAGTCAAATTGACACTTTTTAGCCCCGCCTGTCAGCCCCTGGGGGTCAGTCAGGGCCAACATATGGGTACTATCAGCTGTTATCTAACGCTGATGATGTTGACCAGGTTTGAAAAATTCCAATACAAATCCAACAAATAATAGCCAAAAATGTGATTTCCCTATATCAACTATAGTAAAGTTTACCCCCTCCCCAGGGGCAAAATGCAAGACCCCTGTGTCATTAAATTCAAAATCTTGGTAAAGCACCATAAGACCCTTCCATCTATTGAGATTTTTTGATTCTACCAAATATAAGAGTAGAGAAGAAGATTTTTGAAATTTCAGTCAATTTGACCCTTTTTGGCCCCGCCCACCAGCCCTTGGGGGTCAACCAGGGCCAACATGTACATACCATCAAACTGTTATCCTATGCTGATAATTTGAACCAAGTTAGAATGAATTCCAATACAAATCCAACAAATAATAGTCAAAAATGTGATTTCCCTATATAAACTATAGTAAAGTTTACCCCCTCCCCAGGGGCAAACATGAGACCCCAGGGTCATGAAATTCACAATTTTGGTAAAGCACCTTAAGACCCTTCAATCTATGAAGAGTATTTGATTCTACCATATCTGAGAGTAGAGAAGAAGATTTTTGAAATTTTAGTCAATTTGACCCTTTTTGGCCCCACCCACCAGCCCCTGGGGGTCAACTAGAGCCAACATGTACATACCATCAAACTGTCTTCCCTTGCTGATAATTTGAACCAAGTTAGAATGAATTTCAATACAAATCCAACAAATAATAGTCAAAAATATGATTTCCCTATATAAACTATAGTAAAGTTTACCCCCTCCCCAGGGGCAAACGTGAGACCCCAGGGTCATGCAATTCACAATTTTGGTAAAGCACCACAAGACTCTTTCATCTATAAAGAGTGTTTGACTCCACCATATCTGAGCGTAGAGAAGAAGATTTTTGAAGTTTTAGTCAATTTGACCCTTTTTGGCCCCACCCCTCAGGCCCCTGGGGGGTGGGGACCATATAATTCACAATTTTGGTTGACCTTCATCCATAGAAACTTTCTGCCAAATTTCATTGAATTTTGTTCAGTGGTTTTGGAGAAGTCGAAAATGTGAAAAGTTTATGGACGCCGACAGACGATGACGGACAAAAGGCGATTAGAATAGGTCACTTGAGACTTTGTCTCAGGTGACCTATAAAAAACTCAATTCCTTAAAATATCCATCATAACAAAACAAGATTTGTCTAAGAAAAATTTTTGATGTGATCATGTATGTGTGATATGGTAGTGTAATAAGTAAAATTGATAAAATATATTAATCAATTTTACTTACTACGCTACTATATCCATAATAAAATAAAATATTTTACCCTTTTTTCTTAATAAACCTTAATTCCTTAATCTATACATTTTAACAAATCTAAATTGGCCTGAGATAATTGATATTGATGTGAGTTATGTAAGGAAGGGGGGTCGCTTTCCCCCACTCCTCACATGACTCACATTAACATCACTTGTTGTTATAATGTTAACATCCAAACATTTTGTAGATGCTTTATGTTCTCACATATAGATTGATTAATTAATTGAAATAAATTATTGAAAATTTTGGTTAAATAAGTATTATTCTATAAATCAGATCGTGAAGTATCAACAGAATTGTATTGGGGTAGATCATTTCAAGTCGTGGCAGGTCTATACATTAACAGCAACATGATTTGGATTGGCTATATGGTAAAGTGACCCCCTCCCCCTCCATCAAAAAATAGTTTTTTGCCAAACTTTCAGTAGTTTACTTCAATTATTTTCATTTTTGTATATTATAATGAATGAAAGGAAAACAAATAAAATAGTGTTAACTTTGTAGGTGTGTAGAGGGGCGGGAGTGGTGGGGGGGTCATTTTACCATGGCCATGGTAAAGTGACCCCCCCCCCCCCCCCCCTCCAACTTCCCCCTCATTACATGACTCACATTAAATTCACTGATAACGATTCAATTACATTTTTTTTAAATGTATAGATTAATGAATTGAGGTTTATTGGAAAATATAAAGTGAAAAAAATTAAATCCACAAAAAAAATATTTTCACTATAATCATGGTATGGTAAAGTGACTCCCCTCTCCCAACCTCTCTACAATAATCACCTACCCCAAGACCAATATTTTCTTGACTTTATTTATGTATATTATAATGAATGGAAGGAAAACAAATAATATAGTGTTAACATTGTAGGTGTTTGTGTGTGTGCGTGTGTGTGTGTGTGTGTGTGTGGGGGGGGGGGGGGTCATTTTACCATGGGCATGGTAAAGTGACCCCCCCCCCCCCCCCCCCCCCCTCCATCTTCCCCCTCATTACATGACTCACATTAAATTCACTGATAACCATTCAATTCAATTTTTTTAAATGTATAGATTAATGAATTGAGGTTGATTGGAAAATATTAAGTGAAAAAAATTAAATCCACAAAAAAATATTTTCACTATAATCATGGTAAAGTGATTCCCCTCTTCCCAACCTCTCCACATAACTTACATCAAAAATCACCTACCCTAAGACCAATTGTCTTGAATTTATTTATGTATATTTTAATGAATGGAAGTAAACAAATAAAATATTGTTAACATTGTAGGTGGTTGGTTGTGGAGGGGCAGGAGGGGGGGGGGGGTCACTTTACCATGGCCATGGTAAAGTGACCCCCCCCCCCCTTCCCCCTTATTACATGAATCGCATTAAATTAACTGATCACGATTCAATTCAATGGTTTTTAAATGTATAGATTAATGATTTGAGGTTAATTGAAAAAATATTTAGTGAAAAAAAAAAAAAAAATCCACAAAAATATATTTTCACTATAATCATGGTAAAGTGATTCCCTCTTCCCAACCTCTCCATATAACTTACATCAAAAATCACCTACCCTAAGACCAATTGTCTTGACTTTATTTATGTATATTTTAATGAATGGAAGTAAACAAATAAAATATTGTTAACATTGTAGGTGGTTGGTTGTGGAGGGGCAGGAGGGGGGGGGGGGGTCACTTTACCATGGCCATGGTAAAGTGACCCCCCCCCCCCCCTCCCCCCTTATTACATGAATCGCATTAAATTAACTGATCACGATTCAATTCAATGGTTTTTTAAATGTATAGATTAATGATTTGAGGTTAATTGAAAAAATATTTAGTGAAAAAAAAAAAAAAAATCCACAAAAATATATTTTCACTATAATCATGGTAAAGTGATTCCCTCTTCCCAACCTCTCCATATAACTTACATCAAAAATCACCTACCCTAAGACCAATTGTCTTGACTTTATTTATGTATATTTTAATGAATGGAAGTAAACAAATAAAATATTGTTAACTTTGTAGGTGGTTGTGGAGGGGCAGGAGGGGGGGGGGGGGGGGTCACTTTACCATGGCCATGGTAAAGTGACCCCCCCCCCCCTTCCAGGCATAAATGACTCATCAAAATTAGTTACCCCAGACCAGACCAATTTTGTTGTTGTTGTTAAAATTTATAGAATTATTGATGCTGATAAAGGTTTTTTGAAAATAAGTTACCAAAATTACCAAAATTCATGATAAAAAGCTTTATTTCTTCATTAATGTTCTCCATCAACTATTCACCTATATTTCACTATATAGTCAACCTACCCCTCCAAACTTGTACTGTTTATAATGATACAATATTGTTTTAATGAAAATATATAAAATGATATATGAAAATCATGTTTTAGTGACTTTAGTATGGGGGGGTCACTTTACCATGGGGGGGGTCATTTTACCATAATGGTATTTTGACCCCGGGGTCAATTTACCATGGGGGTCAAAATACCATACTACACCGGTATCTTGTTCAGACTTGGTTTTCGGTATAATCTTTGACAGGGAAAAGTCTCGATTGGATATCTGACTGCACTGTCTTCTAACCATGTCTATACTGTGTATCTCCCATCTAATAACTACACTATATATCTCCCATCTAAGAACTTTGTCTATACTGTATATCTCCCATCTAAGACTCTCTTGTCTATACTGTATATCTCCCATCGAAGACTCTTATCTATTTTGTATATATCTCATCTAAGAATCTTGTCTATACTGTATATCTCCCATCTAAGACTCTTATCTATTTTGTATATATCTCATCTAAGACTCTTGTCTATTTTGTATATATCTCATCTAAGATACTTGTCTATACTATATCTCTGCCATCTAAGACTCTTGTCTATACTATATCTCTGCCATCTAAGACTCTTGTCTATACTATATCTCTGCCATCTTATTATATAAGACTCTTGCATATTCTGTATATCTCCCATCTAAGACTCTTGTCTATTCTGTATATCTACCATCTAAGAACCATGTCTATACTGTATATCTCCCATCTAATACTTTTGTCTCCTCTGTATATCTCCCATTGAATACTTTTGTATATCTCCCATCTAAGACTCCTATCTATACTGTATATCTGCCATTTAAGACTCTTGCATTTTCTGTATATCTGCCATCTAATACTTTTGTCTCTTCTGTATATCTCCCATCTAAGACTCCTATCTATACTGTATATCTCACATCTAAGACTTTTGTTTATTAGTCCCCTGCCGTTTGAAAAACGGGGGGACTATATATATAGGTTTACCCTCCGTCTGTCCGTCCGTCCGTCTGTCCGTCTGTCTGTCTGTCTGTCACACAATAGTTGTCCGGACAACTCCTTCTAAAGTGCTGCTCCGATTTTAATGAAACTTGGTATACATGATCAGTATAACATGTAATTGTGCATCCCACTTTTTTTTTTCAAAAATTTATTTTTCAAAATGGCTGCCGGCTTCTCATTGGTTGAGGCTTGTCCGGACAACTCCTCCTAAAGTACTACTCCGATTTTAACGAAACTTGGTATACATGATCAGTATAACATGTAGTTGTGCATCCCACATTTTGTTTTTGGAGAAACCAATTTTCAAAATGGCCGCCGACTTCTCATTGGTTGAGACTTGTCCGGACAACTCCTCCTCAAGTACTGCTCCGATTTTAGCGAACCTTGGTATACCTGATCAGTATCACATATAGTTGTGCATCCCACATTTTTTTTTTCCAAAAACCAATTTTCAAAATGGCCGCCAACTTCTCATTGGTTGAGACTTGTCCGGACAACTCCTCCTCAAGTACTACTCCGATTTAAACGAAACTTGGTATACATGATCAGTATAACATGTATTTGTGCATCCCACATTTTTTTCCTTCAAAAATTAATTTTTCAAAATGGCTGCCGACTTCTCATTGGTTGAGGCTTGTCCGGACAACATTTCCTAAAGTACTACTCCGATTTTTACGAAATTTGGTATTCATGATCAGTATCACATGTAGTTGTGCATCCCAATTTTTCTTTTCGAAAAAAAAACATTTTTCAATATGGCCGCCGGCTTCTCATTGGTTGAGGCATGTCCGGACAATCCTAAAATGGGAAATAAATAGTTGCACTCCTTGGTCAGGCAGGGGACTTTGTATTGCTGTTGCAATACTATCCATCCTTGTTTTGTATATATCTCATCTAATATGTTTGTCTCTTCTGTATATCTCCCATTAAAAAATTTTGTTTATTCTGTATATCTCCCATCTAAGACTCTTGTCTTTTCTGTATATCTCCTATCTAATACTTTTGTCCCTTCTGTGTATCTCCGATCTAAATCTCTCTTATCTATACTGTATATCTCCCATCTAAGACTCTTGTCTATTCTTTATATCTCCAATCCAAGAACCTTGTCTTTTCTGTATATCTCCCATCTAATACTTTTGTCTCTTCTGTATATCTCCCATCTAAGACTCTTGTCTATTCCATCTAAGAACCTTGTCTATACTTTATATCTCCCATCTAAGACTCTCTTGTCTATACTGTATATCTCCCATCTAAGAAGCTTGTCTATACTATATCTCTGCCATCTAAGACTCTTGTCTATACTGTATATATATCTCCCATTTAAGTCTCTTGTCCCTTCTGTGTATCTCCCATCTAAGAACCTTGTCTATTCTAGATCTGTATATCTTCCATCTAAGAACCATGTCTATTCTGTATATCTCTGCCATCTAAGACTCTTGTCTATACTGTATATCTCCCATCTAAGACTCTTTTCTATTCTTTATATCTCCCATCTAAGAAGCTTGTCTATACTATATCTCTGCCATCTAAGACTCTTGTCTATACTGTATATCTCCCATCTAAGACTCTTTTCTATTCTTTATATCTCCCATCTAAGAAGCTTGTCTATACTGGATATCTCCCATCTAAGACTCTCTTGTCTATACTGTATATATATCTCCCATTTAAGTCTCTTGTCCCTTCTGTGTATCTCCCATCTAAGAACCTTGTCTATTCTAGATCTGTATATCTTCCATCTAAGAACCATGTCTATTCTGTATATCTCCCATCTAAGACTCTTGTCTATTCTGTATACCGTATCTCCCATCTAAGAACCTTGTCTATACTTTATATCTCTCATCTAAGAACCTTGTTTATTCTGTATATCTTCCATCTAAGAACCATGTCTATTCTATATATCTCACATCTAATACTTTTGTCTCTTCTGTCTATCTCCTATCTAAGACTCTTGTCTATACTTTATATCTCCCTTATAATTAAGAACCTTGTCTACACCTTATGTCTCCCATCTAAGAACCTTGTCTATACTTTATATCTCTCTTCTAAGAACTTTGTCTATACTATATATCTCCCATCTAATACTTTTGTTTCATAATTCTGTCTTTCTCCCATCTAAGACTCTTCTCTATTTTGTATATCTCCCATCTAAGACTCTTGTCTATACTGTATGTCTCCCATCTAAGAATCTTGTCTATACTGTATGTCTCCCAGCTAAGAACCTTGTCTATAGTATGTATCTGCCATCTAAGAACCTTCCCAGGACATTTTTAAGGGGAAGCTAAGTAGTCTGTAAGTGTATTTTAAGCCTACACATATTTTCAGTTGCAGTGTGCTTTAAGATGAAGATATGTAGGATATAAGTGTATTTTAAGCGGAAATTGTTTACATCTTAGTCCCTTAGATAAATCCACTGAAGTGGATTTTAAGCGGTATTGTACAGGGCCAAGTGTATTGTAAGCAGTGATCCTAAGGGGATTTTAAGTGTCTAAAATATTTAAATGAGCTTAATGCAGTGGATTTTAAGTAGTCTTCCTAAGGGGATTCCAAGTGTATCCTAAGTGGGTTCCAAGTGGTTATACTAAGGGGATTCCAAGTGATCCTAAGTGGGTTCCAAGTGGTTATACTAAGGGGATTCCAAGTGTATCCTAAGTGGGTTCCAAGTGGTTA
>NW_022979891.1:0-13909 GCF_902652985.1 Pecten maximus | reverse complement strand
ATAAATTCTATAGTTGGTACCCCTTAACCAAACCTGGAGTGGGATAGATGTTTTACTGGAATAACCCATAATGTTTTCCTCCATTTTTGTGAGCAGTATAACAAATATTAAGATATGATAAATATTGTAAATATTATAAATTTATAATTTGACACCAGGTGGGGCCTCAGTCCTGTGGTAAGACCAGCTTGGTCCAGCTACTGTCCAGTTTGACCGGCCATCACCTACATGTTCTAGCAATGAACTGTTCCATGGACACCACAGAACTACTGGGCAGATTTGAAGAGGTTTAGTACTCCAGTAATCCGTTGTACAATCTGTCAATTTGTTATAAAGTTAATGCAGCAATATACAGTGGACCCGCGATAATCCGAACGCCGATAGTCCGGAAAACTCGCAGTCCGGACAGAAATGCACGGGAACGGATTTCCGTAACGTTATTTGTACTCACCAGTCCGGAAATTCCGATTCCGATTCCGGAAGCCCATTTTGGGAACGGAACGTACTTTTCATTAGTAAATTTCCCTCAATAATCCGGACGATTTTTTCACCACGAGGAGAAAAAAAAATGTCGGGGCAAGTCACCCGTGTCGACAGCTGTACAGACTATCGCTTGACACTGTGCGTAGTCATAGCGACCGCTGCCAGGTCATAGCCCCGGCTGTTTACCTGTGTTACAATGTGTAGCTTTTGTTTTTATAAAGGTACCTTGCTTTTTCTCTGCGACCTAAATGTTACAGAATTTATGCACAAACATACAGTACGTGATACGATAATTAATCAATCTCAAATACATGTAATAAATTTATGATTGGTAATTAACATCATTAACACTTGTATTGGGTAAACACGGATATCGGCTTTGTAACACCGTTACGTGAAACGACGACTCATTGAAAGATGCATGTTATCAATTACATACACATTTACGTATTAAGCAGTGATCACAAGAACTGGGTTGATTACACACAAATTAGTCAATAGTCGTCTGATACTTAACTAAGCGTCACATTGTTAAGTGAATACGGGTTTAATAATTATCGGACATCTTGGGTAGTTCTCGCTGGTGTCGCTTACTTTTAAATAGATAGCTTGGGGTTTTAAAAACATAGTTTATTTTTTACTTTCTACAAAACAAAACAAGAATCATATCAGAAACATAAGTATATTTATTGTTAAAAAATCTGACAATTAGACGTGTTTATGAAACGTCCCGGATTGTATATAATCAAGGGAGATAACTCTTACACGACAATTTTTTGACCTGGTACACGAAATTCGGCAGTCCGGAAAACTCTTAATCCGGACTGTTTGGACTGGGAACGAAGGTGTTCGGATTATCGAGGGTCCACTGTATTATAGTTTCCTATTGTAGGGACTGAAAACGAATTTTGCAGATTAGTAGATTCTGTTGTCATTAATTCAAACCAGTAAAGCCACATCCAGAGGACTGATAATCTTTTTCTCTTACCCTGGACAGGGATATCCACAGTTTTACTGGGGTGAGATTTCCTTATCTCACTCTAGGTAAAAGATAAGCTACATATACTTTTTGCATGTTCTCAACACTTTCATTTTATCACATCAATAATACCATGATGTCACGGTGACTACACAATGACGTCATGTTGACAATTCAATCAGGTCACATCAACATTTCCTGGCATTGACAGCCCTGCAGGTAGGGCGTAAGAATTGTACCTGATGTCCCCATTGCATGATCGTAAGAGGCGACTAAATTTGGGATCTTATCTTTTCTCTTCTTTCTTAAGAACTTTTTCTTCCTAACGTCTCCCTTGACACTGCCTCAACTTTTGGCCTTTAGTTGAGCGTTCGCCCCTGTGAGGAAGGCTTTGGGTTCTTTCCCTGGCCGAGACATACCAGAGTCTTTAAAAATGGTAGTTGCTGCTCCTGCTTAGCGCTCAGCATACAAGGAGTAGGAAGACTGGTTCGCCCGTTGTCAGTATAATGTGACCGGGTGGGGTGTGCTGCTGGATGTCTTTGGCAGTATGCTTCAGGGAGGTAGCACTATAATTCGGCAAAAGTTCCGGCCTATCACAAGGAGACTTAACACCAACATACTGCAGCCTCCCAAAACACACATACGCACTCAACACACGCATGCATGTCGCACATACGGGAGGCCGTCCTTAAATGACCTTAGCTGTTAATAGGACGTTAAACAAAGTAAACCAAACCAAACCAAACCTTGCATTGATGTAACGTCAATATTAGATACATAAGAGGGTATAAACAGGGTAAGAGAAAAATAATCTTTCACCCCCTTGGGGGTGAGACAGGGGAATCTCAACCCTTGGGGAAAGATAATTATGCTGCCAAACACCCGGCAAGCCTCGTGTTTGGCAACTTAATAATCTTCCCCTCACGTTGAGAATCCCCTGTCTCACCCCCAAGGGGGTGAAAGATTCTATTAGTCTACATCACAGGGGTGATAATTTCCTATTAAATTTAAAGAAAAATCTTATCCAGAGGGTTGAGATATCTTTGTCTACATCACACAGAAACGATTATTTTTCTGCCATACTTTCTTGCTAAATGTCTCAGGTTGTAATAGGTGATATGAATACATCATGCCATCATTGTATACAATGTGTAGTAAAATCTGTACCACAGATTGACAGAACCAGTGTCGTCTGTCCTCTCTGATGTGTTTACTGACTATTTCCTGTTACTGTAGGCAGATATCCAGAACCATGTAGAGAAACTCGTCTACACAACCGAATCTGTTGTCTTGGATACCACCATCCTGCTTCTCCAAGGTCAACATGTCAGTATGGCAGGGAGGCTGCAACAATCCTGGAACAGCTTCAGGCAGTGTGAAGATGCGGGTCGGTACAGTTATGGTGGAAATCCTATTGGTTCGTTGGGTATCATGTGACAATCAACAAATAGTTTAATTACTCTAACACCTCCATTGAGACTCTAATGTTTTGATTTGCTGAATTGAATCACATGACCCAACTAATAATACAGGGTTATAAGAGATTTATTTCAGAGTCATTAATGTTTACGTGGAGGTCAGTTTCCTTTATTGGCTAAAATCTTTGTTGACAACAAGATGGCAACTGTTTCAGAGTTTGGAATGAAACTGTCGAGTGTAGAAGAGCTAGAATCTGTCAAGGTCAAGGTCACATGTCTGACAGAGGTCATAAGTGACATTAAGCAGTCTCTCCAGACTCAGACATCTGATAAAGGAGCCGGTAAGGACATAACAAGAATTCTTACTTCAAATTCCTTTATATTTGATGTTAAAATGTATTTAAAATGACAAATTGTAAATTGTTTAACTATTCAATTGAAAGATTCAAATGGCTGCCTCTCTTGTTCCTCAGACGATAAATGTATATACAGGTATCTTGATTACAGGCCTAAGATACATTGACAAGTTTCCCTTTATTATTTTTTTATTTCTATTGTAAACAGTTAGAAGTTGTATATAATATGTAATGGGTATCTTCTTTAAATGGTTTTAAGTGAAACGGAGGGAATTAGGTTTCCTCTCAATCCGTCTTGTGCATAATATGTACATAGTGCCCAATTAAAGTTTGTCAGCGCTTTAGCAGTTTCACTCCTCGAGGAATTTTTATCAAACTTAACACAATGATAAAAGACCATGTTGTCTTGAACAAGTTTGAGTTTCATGTATTTTTGGGTCATGGTCAAAGTCGCTTACTGTTTTTAGCAGGGCACGGTAGGGGATATGTATTGATTTAGCACTACCTAGACTGAGTATGCTTGTTTTGTTCAGTAGCAAAAATTTAATAATTATTCAGTACATTTGTACATCTTTTTTGGTGTGGCTAAAAAAGTACCTGACTGTACAAATTGAGTGAGACATGTTCTGAAATTACATAAGTTGATTAATTTATTTAGTATGGTGACTGACATTTTCTAATAATTTCAGAATTTCTGAAGACAGTAACAGACTTGGAGTCAGAGGTGACCTCCAAGTTAACGCTGACCTATGTAGGGTCAGGCAGCGGGGCATTTAAGTGGGCTGACAGCGTGCTGGTACAGGCATTACAGGCCGGTCACTGGCTACTTATCGACAATGTCAACTTCTGCAGGTATCAATTGTTCACAGAGAATAACATGTTATGTCCTAAATAATGTAACAGAAAGGTATGCTCATTGCTTGCGATCCTTTTATCCTTTAAAGTAAACCTGCCAAGACTTCGTATTAGTTTGGTTTATTTTGTTTAACGTCGTTTTAATAGCCAGGGTCATTAAGGGTGTGCCATGTTTTTGAGGTGGAGAAAAGCCGGAGAACCAGGAGAAAACCACCGGCCTATGGTCGGTACTAGGCAAATATACTACCCCATGTGGGTTTCGAACTCGCAACCCAGAGATGGACGGCTAGTGATAAAGTGTCAGGACACCTTAACCACTCAGCCACCATAGCCCCTAGACGCTATGTTAAGTTCTGTTGCTAGAATATTTCAACAGCCATTGAAATTTGTATGTTGATATACAGAGGAGCCCACTTATTTGCATATCGGTTATTTGAATATCCCGTTTATTTGCATAAAATTCTCAGGTCCCGATTTTCTTCTTCTTTATCTTTGTATTTTAATCCCGTGTATTTGCATCGACTAAAACACTGACACCCGCTTATATGCATATAAAAATTCCAAAAAATCGAAAAATTTTAATTGATTTTAGGGTATTTTTGTGATTTTCCCATAATAAAAGTTTTAAGAAAAGTGTTTTAACTTACATATTGATTCGACACGATGTACAACGTTATCTAATCATTGGTTCCCACTTCGTCAAAACAGGTTATGTTCGATGCATCGATATCGACATTTAGTTATTATCCAGACCATATCAGTAGCATTGTGAAGAAGAATTACTGAATAAAATATTTATATGCCTCATCTTTTGATGAGATTTGTTTAACAACTAATATACTCATAGCAGGAACAAAACGCATCTCGAGACGATAATGAATGTTAATTGAAACGATCACATTGTACATCGTAGTGCCAACCCACGCGTGTATGACCGATATCGGACCCACAGACTCGGAGTGACAAGTAGTAAACGATGAAGTATGTAAGTAAGATTTCAGTACTGGGGATTTTAGGTATTTTGCTTATTAAATTAAATATATAATATATATGAATACTTACATGTATTATTTCTGTTAGATTAAAATCACTACTTCACATGTAGATAAAACATAACAGGAAAATATGAAAAAAAAATAAAAAAAAAAAAATTAAATTAATTTGTTTCTTTAATTGATGCAGTTTTATATGCCAAAAATGTGACATTAATAACCTTCACTAATTAAGTCTGAATTATGAATGAATTAGAAATGAAAATGGTATGTTATTGTTTTTCAATTAAAAATTAAGATATTGGTCTATGTTTTCTGTTTCTTTGCCATTGTCTAATTTATTTCCAAATTTGTAAAAAAGTGAATTACTTCTAGTGACATGTTCGTTATGTATGGCGTCCGACACTACACTAGGTTTGTGGGCATGACAAAATGGAATTAGATCGTATTATTTAGCGTTTCTTCGTTTGTTACACTCTATTTACGACTTGGATTCGACATTCTGTCATGCTGACATAAATTGTCAACTGTACTTTTAAAAAAATCACTTTTTATACGTGGGATGAATTTCGTGTCCATATAATAACGAACGTGGATATCCATTTCCCTGCAAAACCGCAACCGTCGAAGACACAACTATATGCGGTGATTTCCCCACATGGACTGGGTTGCTAAAAATAGACACGCTTTTTCACACTTGCGCGGTGTATTGTTGGAAAATCATGGCGGACCAAGCAGTGTCCGTGAATCTACGCCGGCGTAACGAACGTGAAAAGGAGGTAAGTAAGTTCTGTTTTTGACTAAAATTGGGTAATTTTTTACTAGTTGGCACATCAAACAACAATTCACACCACAAAGAATGATTACATACTAGTTTCATTGAGAAACCTCGTGTTCTTCCATCTCAATTCAGCTGTATGACGACGAAAACTGGATTGTGTCACTGACAATGAAAAAATAACTTACGTGTCCTGTGTTATGAACGTCGCCGTACGTATTCGAAGTCATTTATATAATTAATTTAGCTAGCTCTTTCTTTTGTATTGCATATCTCATTATGTTAATCTTCAATAATTTTGCACCGGAAATAATTTTATGAACGTGAAATTCTTACTTTCACATTCGATTTCGTTCGTGACGAAGACTCGAAAATCACGGCGTCCATAGTAACGAACATTCTCTTTTTGACACAATCATATGTTTTACAAAATAACACTGACATATGTTTGTTTATATATAAATGCTCGTAAAACAGTAAATAATTTATCGACCAATGATTATTGTTTTAACTTCATTTAGTGACAAAAAAAATGAAATATTTCCGAAAGTAAAATGTTCGTTATTCAGACACAAGGAGTTCGTGTCCTTGTCACATACATAGTCAAACAATAAAAGATCTTTATGAAGAGTGTATTTGTGGACATATTAGTTAATTTTTCATTCAGTTAATAATCTGAGAACTAAACACAATTGTTGGAGAATGATTTTGTGACATTACATTTTTGAATATTTCTGAAAGTCATATATATATATGTTCGTTATTCAGACACAAGGTGTTTATAAAAAGTTTGCGTCTTTGTCACATACATAGTCAAACTACTTAATTGAAGAATAGAAGGGTGTATGTTCAGTTTATGTTGATTAATTTTTTATTCAGGTTAAGATCTAAGAATTAAAGCAGTTGTTGAAAATTAATTAAGTTACATAATAATGTAGTTATAATTCAAACTTACTTGTACGTTATTCAGACACAAAGAGTTTGTGTCTCTGTCACATACATATTCAAAATACTTAATTGGAGATATATACATATATTCTTCACATTTTGATAAAATTTATGCTCAAATTAAAACTCGAACAGCCCACGCAATTGTTAAAAATTAATTTTGGGACAGTATATTCTAAATTATTTCTAAAAGTGACATGTTCGTTATTTAGACACAAGGTGTTAGTGTCTTTGTCACATAAATTGTGGAACTTCTTAATTGTGGAAATGAAAAAATTATTTTAAGGACATGTACATGTAGCGAATTATTTATCGTACAGATCATATTTAACTACTCGATTAAGCTGTAGGTACATTAATGATTCAAACAAACTTGGCTTTGATGGAATATGTTCAAAACAAGAGACACTTCTTGTCCAGTCTACATGTATTGCAAACATAAATATAGTTGCAACAATATTTAAGACATTTTTCTAAAAAGAAATTTAAGAGTCTTGCAATTAATAATTTAATTTCTTTTGGTGGGTTATTTTCCTATACATTCTTAAATTCTATGGATATATGGATCCACTCAAAATTTTCAGTGAGATAACTGAGATAATTTTATAAAGTTAATTTAAATATCAAATAAAAATATATATATATATCACCAACTGAGGACTATTCTCATGACTAAGACAGTTAAGGAACTGGTAGCATTGGTATCTCATCTTATATTAATTATTTGATAATGATCTTTTCAGGAATAACAATAAAGTGAAACTGGTATTTTTTTCAGCTGATTGACACAGCAGCTAAACTTACTACTGCAGAGCAAAAAAGAAAAATTTCCAAGGAATGGCGAGAGCGCCTCAAAGAAAATCCTGCAAAATATAAAGAACATAGACTTGTTGAAACCTTGCGGTTACAAGACTATAGAAAAAACCTGAGCAATGAACAAAAAGAAATACAAAAAGGGCAGGCAAGGTTACGGCAACAGAGATATAGGAATAAAAAAAAACTTGAAGGACATATTACATCAAAAGCACCAGTGAACAAAACACGAGCCAGTAAGGAAGTGCAGCGACAAACATGGAGAGAAGCAAAACGTTTGCAGAGGATGAATTTGTCTCATCAGAAAAAGAGAAGAATTAATGAGCGTCGCAGAAAAATATATCATGAAAAGAAACAACCTAAATCTTCAGAAAAGGAGAAAGAAATACATCCAGTGGATAATGAATCACTAATGACCCAAGTTGCCAAAAGGAAAGCTGTCAGTAGGTGTCTGAGAGTGCTACCGAAAAACCCAAAGAAGTACGCCGAAGTGGTAACTCAACTTTACAGAAGAAAAAAACAGGCCTTTGGTTTAGATGCCACAGAGAAGAAAAAGAATACAACAACATTGATTGTAAAAGAGAAGCTTATGGAACTGCGTAACCGCCGGAAAGAAAGGGACAACCGAATTAGAAGAATAATTCATGCCTCTCTTGCTGCAAAAGGACGTATAAGTCGGGCCACACAAAAGGAATTTGGACTAAGTAAGAAACTCTCCAAGCTGTCTGTAGATGAGCTTGAAAACGAGGGAAGAAAAGCAAGAAGTGACTGTCTGCCAGATGATGCGGTGAAAGAGGTAACAGAATTTTACCAGAGTTCTGAGATGTCCAGAGAGTTGCCGCTTCAAAGGCTTGTGAGTGCAAAGAAAATGACAAAACCCAGGAAAGCCCTAGAACAATCCCTTGTACAGTCCTACAAAACTTTCAAAACAAAATATCCAGAAAACAAGCTGTCCTATAGTAAGTTTGCTAGTTTGAGACCTTCTAATGTTCTACCATTGACAAAACAAAAGCACTATCAATGTTTGTGCGAATACTGTGTCAATGTTGACTTTCAGGTGAAGGCTTTGGAGAGATATTGTTGTGCCAAAAAATTGGAGAGACCCTTTGTTGATAGGTATGATGCTTCCAGAATTACTTTGTGCCCTAAAGATGGGGCTAATTACAAAATGGAATGTCTCGACAGAAATTGCCAGTTTTGTGGGGTGGATAATGTTGACGAAAAAACTCGTGGACTGAATCAGTACATAGACACAAAAATAAAATGGAGGAGCTGGGAAATGGTCACTCAACCTAACACCCAGAAAAAGTTCATGACTCTGGTATCTAAGGAAGGAACAATTGGAGAACTAATTACAGAGCTGAAACTAAAGCTAAATCCATTTGCGAAGCACTTGTTTAATGCCAAGTGGCAGTCGGGTCAGTTCGACGACTTAAAGAAGAAAATGCCAAAACAGTGGGCAATGTTTTGCATGGACTTTGGTGAAAATTATGCATGTCATCATCAGGATGAGGCTCAGGGAGCCCACTGGCATTACGAACAGGTCACCATGCACCCCATTGTTGTCTATTATAGATGTCAGAAGGAGGGATGTGATGAAACCGTCCATGAGTCCCTGGTCTTCATCACTGATGACCACAAGCACGATTATCATGCTGTGCAGCACTTTATTGAAAAGTCCAATCAGTATTTGCTCGAAGAAGTTGGACTAGACATTCACACAGAGATCCATTTCTCGGATGGCGCACCGACTCAGTACAAGTCCAAGTTTAATTTTGTTGATATGTCTATGGGACAAGACGACTTTGGTCTCAATATTGAGAAACACTATTTTGGAAGCCGCCATGGCAAAGGACCATGTGATGGTGAAGTGGGGGTTCTGAAGAGGTCTGCAACATCTGCGGTGAAGAGAGGAGAAATGATCTCAAATGCCAAGGACTTTTTTGAATACGCCAAAGAAAACTTGTCTTTACCAAAAATGACAACTGACAATAGCGAATCTCGTATACATTCAAAAAGGATATTCTTCTTTGTTAATAGCAGAGAGATCAGCAGGGACCGTCAACCAAGGCTGCAAAACATAAAGGCTGTTCCCCAGACGAGACAGAGCCACCATTTCAAAAGTGTCCAGCCCTTTGTCGTTCTGTCTAGAGAAAGAACATGTTTCTGTGATGCATGCCAACAGCTGGAGGGATCATCAGAATGCAAGAATGCAGACATAGTTGGGAAATGGAATGTCCACACATTGAAGATAAGAAGGAGACAAGGTCAGTGATCATTTTGGTAAACTTTTTAATTTTGCTGTCGATTGCTTTTAAGTTTGCACATTATACAAACATCTTATTCCATGGAACACAATACTGTCTGTGAAAGGTGAAGATATGTTCAGTTAGATGCACTATTGCCACAACAAGCTGTTACTGATTTTTCTAGTTGTTTTTCTACATGATTTTCCTTTGTTAGTAAGCATAAATTGGTTGTTACTGTTTTGATATTTAGACTATTTTTTTTTCAGTGGCCCCTCCAGCTGTTGATGTCCCTGTGAATGACGCCCCTGTGGATGGTGCTCCTCTGAATGACGCCCCTGTGGATGGTGCTCCTGTGGATGTTGCTCCTGTGGATGGTGCTCCTCTGAATGACGCCCCTGTGGATGGTGCTCCTCTGAATGACGCCCCTGTGAATGATGCCCCTGCGGATGGTGCTCCTGTGGATGGTGCCCCTGTGGATGGTGCTCCTCTGAATGACACCCATGTGGATGATGCCCCTGTGAATGACGCCCCTGTGGATGATGCCCCTGTGAATGATGCCTCTGTGGATGGTGCCCCTGTGAATGACGCCCCTGTGGATGGTGCTCCTCTGAATGACGCCCCTGTGGATGGTGCTCCTGTGGATGGTGCTCCTCTGAATGACGCCCCTGTGGATGGTGCTCCTCTGAATGACGCCCCTGTGAATGATGCCCCTGCGGATGGTGCTCCTGTGGATGGTGCCCCTGTGGATGGTGCTCCTCTGAATGACACCCATGTGGATGATGCCCCTGTGAATGACGCCCCTGTGGATGATGCCCCTGTGAATGATGCCTCTGTGGATGGTGCCCCTGTGAATGACGCCCCTGTGGATGATGCCCCTGTGAATGACGCCCCTGTGGATGATGCCCCTGTGAATGATGCCTCTGTGGATGGTGCCCCTGTGAATGACGCCCCTGTGGATGATGCCCCTGTGAATGATGCCCCTGTGGATGGTGCCCCTGTGGATGGTGCTCCTGAAAATGACATCCCTATGGATGGTGCTTCTCTGAATGACTCCCCCGTAGATGGTGTCCTTGTGGATGGTGCTCTTTTAGCTGGTTAGTATTATAGGAAAATGTACAACTACAAGATAAGCCAATATTACAAATAGTTCCGCAACTCTCTTTATAAGCTTTCTGAAAAAAAAATAGTAATTAATTTGTTTGCCAGGCATGATGACCTTTTTAAATTTATCTTCTATAGTGAACACACAAATTGGAGATGATTCATATGATGATGCCCATGATCTGAGTGGACTTAGTATAGGTGAGCAAGTACAAGAAGTTTAGTCATTGATAATGGAATCTATATCCCTGTAAGAACAAGATTAATTTCATCCTTATTTTGTCCAGATGATTTTTTTTTTAATGTAAATATTGATTGCATGTTTCTTCCAACAGATTTGGTGTGTTGACTGTTGTGATAATAATTGTTGACCTGAAATCATATTATTCATTTTCATGTCATCAGCATATTGTCGATAACATTTTGTTTAGCTTGGCCCATACAAAAAAGTTTAATTTCTGAAACAACTTTGCTTGTAAAAGAAAAATTAGTTGTCTCTGAAAACAATTGATTCTGATGTAATATCTATGTTAGTTTGAAAGAGTGATGAACATATTATTCAAAGTAAAACCTTTTTTTCCCCAGACACAGATGCCATAATGGAGGAGATGAATAAATCAACCTCAGACTTCAATATCAGCTTGGGTATGTATAAGTGTTAAAAAAAAAACTTCAAGTAAATATAATAAGTAAAAGTACTTGTGTAATGAAAAGTAGAAATTGGTTAAAAAAATATATCATTATATTCATAATATTCATCAGAGTTTGTGTGTCCTTCCCTCAGAATTTGTTTGAGTTTAACATCATTTAAGGACGTGCCAGGTTTTGGTGCTAGGGGACAGCCAAAGTTCTTGAAGAAAAGCCACCGACCCAGCTTAGATTTTCTGAGTTTAATATCTCGGAATGAAGATTTCTTTTTCTGAAATGTTACATAAAGGTGTGACACCGGAGAGTCCTTCCTGGTTTATGGTTCTAGTAGTTTATCAATTTCTTTATAGCATTAACTTTTGATATTCATTTACAGACGGAATGCTAAGTGCCATCATAACAGAGAACATGCCCCCCACCAATGCCAAACCAGACCCTGAGGGACCTTTCAGGTAATTTCTTCAGCATTTCAAATTCATATTTTTTTTCAAAAACATGTCAATGCTTTTTGTTACCGATTAGAAAGAGAGTTTACACTTCATGTTTATGCTTTATTTTGTGAATTACAGGTGTGGTCAATTTGTTTTGGTAACATTGACTAATGACCGAAGAAAAAAGCCTAAGCAATATGTTGCAGAGGTATTACTCGTGTTGAAATTTCATGTTTTGGTGGTTATTATGTTCCATTTGTTTCTTTGTTTTGTTTATTCAAAAGGCCAGACCAGTTTAATGTTGGTGTTAAATTGTTGATGTGTAATGTTTTCAAAATATTACTATTTTGTAATATCTTTAAATTGAAATATTCAGAGCTTGTATTGTATAAAATCTATAAAAGTAATTGGGTAAGTAAGTACATAACCAAGGTGTGTTGATTCCCGTATACAGTTGATCTGTATAATTGTAGTACAAATATAAAAACCATAAAAAAGAGTTACCAAAGATCCTATTTTTGCTATTGAAATAATAACATATAAACAAATAATTTCTTGTATTAAACATTTTTTTTAGCCAATCCCTGCAAGCTGTTTATCAAATAATGTATGCTAACTGATACCAGGTAATTTGAATTCTTCAAATATGATTTTGAATTTATTTTTAGATCAAGGAGCTGCATAATGGGGAGGCCTTGCTTCAGTTCATGCAGTCACATCAGGAGTTTTATTTCTGGCCTACTGTTGAAGACTTCTCCTGGGAGCCACTTCAGAATGTGGTGTCCATAATTTCTCCACCCGTTTTTGTTGCTGAGAAATCAACTACAAGGAGGCAGCTATTTAAGCTATGAGCTTTTGAATAAATTGAAGTTGAAACGTTTATAAGTTGTTGTCTTTAATATAATCAGTTAGAATAATACCATATATTGTCATTTATTAATTTATTTTACATCGTCCATTTGATATTGGTGTCCATGTAACGAACAAATAATGGGAAATAAGACACTATTTCTTGGCCTAGATGCATAAATTGTTGTCAACTGATGCAATACATAAATATTTAAGACAAAGACATGTTTTCAATCAAGTATGCATCTGCTTAAGTTATTTTTCTACTGATGGAGGTAAACAATTTGGTTGTTGGATTTGTTCGTGACGGTGTCCAGATCTTTCAGGTGCTTACTTGTTTTTTTTTCAGTATTATTTTTCAGTTTGTATTTTTTTATGTTTTATGGTATGCTCTTATATTGTCATAAATGAAAGGAAAACAATTTAATTTATTCAGAATATAAAGTAATCTTTTCAAATTGGACACCAAGTTATGAACATAATAATGGCCGAATTCAACTTTTCAAGTCATTTTATGAAAAACCAGTTTTTACAACTATCTATTTCCCTATATTTTCTCACAGCATGGTATGATAGGTACAAAATAATGACAATTATAGACCAATTGGAACAAGTTTAATTTTTTATTCTCAAGTCACACATTTTGGCCGAGTACTGAAATCTTACTTATATGCAAATATTTGTACATTTACAAAGAATAACAACCCATTTATTTCGTATTTACTCTTATATTTTAAATAATGTTTTTTTAATTATATTTTTAATGCAAATAACGTAAACAATCATATAGCGCCCGTTTTGAGTACCTACCTGACGATCTACATAGTGTATAAGAGGGGCCTAAACCCAACTCCGCCTATACGAATACTCCGGTTATTTGCATATTTTGTCATGGAAAAAGGGCTATGCAAATAAGCGGGTTGCTCTGTATATCTTAAAGAGCACTGACTGTAGTAACTGTAGAATATTTCTATAAGACACTTTTTTGATTTCTTAATAGATACAGTAA
>NW_022979890.1:0-11282 GCF_902652985.1 Pecten maximus | reverse complement strand
TTAATTGTTCACCGGGGAATTTCCCGGAATGAGCATGTGTTCCTGTTGATCACATTCCAGCTGGCAGGGTGCCCAAAATAGAGCCGAACCTTCTAGGGCACTCTAGAAATGACGTCAGAAACTGCACGGTGAAGCGTCACCATAGTTCCGTAAGTATGTAACGAACGCTACCGCGTGAATGCGGCGGTTAATTGTTCACCGATTGAAGTTTTGGCCGGAAGGAGCAGGTTTCCTGCTTGATCACATTCCACTGGAGGTGCCCAAAAAGATCCGAACCTCTTAGCTGGTCTAGAAAATGACGTCAGAACCTGCACGGTGAAGCGGTCCCCAATAGTTCGTTAAGTATTGTAACCACGCCTACCGCGACGCCGCGGTTAATTGTTCACCGATGGAAGTTTTTAGCCGGAATGAGGCAAGGTTTTCCTGTTCATCACATCCACTTGAGGTGCCCAAAAAGATCCGAACCTCCTAGCAGCTCTAGAAATGACGTCAGAACTGGCACGGTAGCGTCACCATATTCCGTAGTATTGTAACCACGCTACCGCGGACGCGTGGTTAATTGTTCACCGATGGAAGTTTTGCCGAAATCATAACGTTTTCCTGTTGATCACATCCACTGGAGGTGCCCAAAAAGATCCGAAGCTCCTAGCAGCTCTAGAAATGACGTCAGAACTGCACGTTGAGCGTCACTATATTCGTAGTATTGTAACCACGCTACCGCGGACGCGTGGTTAATTGTTCACCGATGGAAGTTTTGCCGAAATGAGCAGGTTTTCCTGTCTGATCCCATCCCACTGGAGGTGCTCAAAAAAGATCCGAAGCCTCCTAGCAGCTCTAGAAATGACGTCAGAACTGCACGGTGAAGCGTCACCATATTCCCGTAGTATTGTAACCACGCTTACCGCGGACGCGCGGTAATTGTTCACCGATGGAAGTTTTTGCCGGAATGAGCAGGTTTTTCCTGTTGATCACATCCCACTGGAGGTGCACAAAAAGATCCGAACCTCCTAGGCAGCTCTAGAAATGACGTCAGAACTGCACGATGAGCGTCACCATATTCCGTAGTATTGTAACCACGCTACCGTGGACGGCGCGGTTAATTGTTCCCCGATGGAAGTTTTGCCGGAATGAGCAGGTTTTCCTCTTGATCACATCGCAACTGGAGGTGCCCAAACAGATCCGAACCTCCTAGCAGCTCTAGAATGACGTCAGAACTGCACGGTGAGCGTCACCAATATTCCGTAGTATTGTAACCACGCTATCCGCGGACGCGCGGTTAATTGTTCACCGATGGAAGTTTTGCCGGAATGAAGCAGGTTTTTCCTGTGATCATCATCCCAATGGAGGTGCCAAAAAGATCCGAACCTCCTAGCAGCTCTAGAAATGACGTCAGAACTGCACGGTGAAGCGTCACCATATTCCGTAGTATTGTAACCACGCTACCGCGGGACGCGCGTTAATTGTTCACCGATGGAAGTTTTGTCGGAATGAGCAGGTTTTCCTGTGATCCCATCCCAATGGAGGTGCCCAAAAAGATCCGAACCTCTAGCAGCTCTAGAAATGACGTCAGAAACTGCCGGTGAGCGTCACCATATTTTCGTAGTATTGTAACCACGCTACCGCGGACGCGCGGTTAATTGTTCACCGATGGAAGTTTTTGCGGAATGAGCAGGTTTCCTGTGATCACATCCCACTGGAGGTGCCCAAAAGATCCGGAGCTCCTAGCAGCTCTAGAAATGACGTCAGAACTGCACGTTGAGCGTCACCATATTCCGTAGTATTGTAACCGCGCTACCGCGGACGCGCGTTAATTGTTCCCGATGGAAGTTTTGCCGGAATGAGCAGGTTTTCCTGTTGATCACATGCCACTGGAGGTGCACAAAAGATCCGAACCTCCTAGCAGCTCTAGAAATGACGTCAGGAACTGCACGGTGAGCGTCACCATATTCCGTAGTATTGTAACCACGCTACCGCGGACGCGCGGTTAATTGTTCCCGATGGAAGTTTGGCCGGAATGAGCAGGTTTTCCTGTTCGATCCCATCGCCACTGGAGGTGCCCAAAAAGATCCGAACCTTCTAGCAGCTCTAGAAATGACGTCAGAACTGCACGGTGAGCGTCACCATATCCGTAGTATTGTAACCCACGCTACCGCGGACGCGCGGTTAATTGTTCACCGATGAAGTTTTGCGGAATGAGCAGGTTTTTCCTGTTATCCCATCCCACTGGAGGTGCCCAAAAAGATCCGAACCTCCTAGGCAGCTCTAGAAATGACGTCAGAACTGCACGGTGAGCGTCACCATATTCGTAGTATTGTAACCACGTCTACCGCGGACGCGCGGTTAATTGTTCACCGATGGAAGTTTTTGCCGGGAATGAGCAGGTTTTCCTGTTGATCACATCCAATGGAGGTGCCCAAAAAGATCCGAACCTCCTAGTAGCTCTAGAAATGACGTCAGAACTGCACGGTGAACGTCACCATATTCCGTAGTATTGTAACCACGCTACCGCTGGACGCGCGGTTAATTGTTCCTCCGATGAAAGTTTGTCCGGAATGAGCAGGTTTTCCTGTTGATCACATCCACTGGAGGTGCCCAAAAAGATCCGAACCCCCTAGCGCTCTAGAAATGACGTCAGAACTGCACGGTGAGGTCGTATATATTCGTAGTATTGTAACCACGCTACGCGGACGCCAGGTTAATTGTTCACCGATGGAAGTTTTGCCGGAATGAGCAGGTTTCCTCCTTTTTATACATCGACTGGGAGGTGCCCAAAAGATCCGAACCTCCTAGCAGCTCTAGAAATGACGTCAGAACTGCACAGTGAGCGTCCACCATATTCCGTAGTATTGTAACCACGCTAACGCGGACGCGCGGTTAGTTGTTCACCGAATGGAATTTTTGCGGGAATGAGCAGGTTTCTGTTGATCACATCACACTGGAGGTGCCCAAAAGATCCGAACCTCCTAGCAGCTCTAGAAATGACGTCAGAACTGCACGGTGAGCGTCATTATATTCGTAGTATTGTAACCACGCTACCGCGGACGCGCGGTAATTGTTCCCGATGGAAGATTTTGCCGGATGAGCAGGTTTCCTGTTTATCACATCCACTGGAGGTGCCCAAAAAGATCCGAACCCCCTAGCAGCTCTAGAAATGACGTCAGAATGCACGGTGAGCGTCACCTATATTTCGTAGTATTGTAACCACGCTACCGCGACGCGCGGTTAATTGTTCACCGATGGAAGTTGTTGCCGGAATGAGCAGGTTTTCCTGCTTTATCACATCCCTGGAGGTGCCCAAAAAGATCCGAACCTCCTAGCAGCTCTAGAAATGACGTCAGAACTGCACGGTGAGCGTCACCATATTCCGTAGTATTGTAACCACGCTACCGCGGACGTGCGGTTAATTGTTCACCGATGGAAGTTTTGCCGGAATGAGCAGGTTTTCCTGTTGATCACATCCCACTGGAGGTGCCCAAAAAGATCCGAACCTCCTAGCAGCTCTAGAAATGACGTCAGAACTGCACGGTGAGCGTCACCATATTCCGTAGTATTGTAACCACGCTACCGCGGACGCGCAGGTTAATTGTTCACCGATGGAAGTTTTGCCGGAATGAGCAGGTTTTCCTGTTGATCACATCGCACTGGAGGTGCCCAAAAAGATCCGAACCTCCTAGCAGCTCTAGAAATGACGTCAGAACTGCACGGTGAGCGTCACCATATTCCGTAGTATTGTAACCACGCTACCGCGGACGCGCGGTTAATTGTTCACCGATGGAAGTTTTGCCGGAATGAGCAGGTTTTCCTGTTGATCACATCCCACTGGAGGTGCCCAAAAAGATCCGAACCTCTTAGCAGCTCTAGAAATGACGTCAGAACTGCACGGTGAGCGTCACCATATTCCGTAGTATTGTAACCACGCTACCGCGGACGCGCGGTTAATTGTTCACCGATGGAAGTTTTGCCGGTATGAGCAGGTTTTCCTGTTGATCACATCCCACTGGAGGTGCCCAAAAAGATCCGAACCTCCTAGCAGCTCTAGAAATGACGTCAGAACTGCACGGTGAGCGTCACCTATATTCCGTAGTATTGTAACCACGCTACCGCGGACGCGCGGTTAATTGTTCACCGATGGAAGTTTTGCCGGAATGAGCAGGTTTTCCTGTTCATCACATCCCACTGGAGGTGCCCAAAAAGATCCGAACCTCCTAGCAGCTCTAGAAATGACGTCAGAACTGCACGGTGAGCGTCACCATATTCCGTAGTATTGTAACCACGCTACCGCGGACGCGCGGTTAATTGTTCACCGATGGAAGTTTTGCCGGAATGAGCAGGTTTTCCTGTTGATCACATGCCACCGGAGGTGCCCAAAAAGATCCGAACCTCCTAGCAGCTCGAAATGACGTCAGAACTGCACGGTGAGCGTCACCATATTCCGTAGTATTGTAACCACGCTACCGCGGACGCGCGATTAATTGTTCACCGATGGAAGTTTTGCGGAATGAGCAGGTTTTCCTGCTTGATCACATCGCACTGGAGGTGCCCAAAAAGATCCGAAACTCCTAGCAGCTCTAGAAATGACGTCAGAACTGCACGGTGAGCGTCACCATATTCCGTAGTATTGTAACCACGCTACCGCGGACGCGCGGTTAATTGTTCACCGATGGAATTTTTTGCCGGAATGAGCAGGTTTTCCTGTTTATCACATCGCACTGGAGGTGCCCCAAAAAGATCCGAACCTCCTAGCAGCTCTAGAAATGACGTCAGAACTGCAACGGTGAGCGTCACCATATTCCGTAGTATTGTAACCACGCTACCGCGGACGCGCGGTTAATTGTTCACCGATGGAAGTTTTGCCGGAATGAGCAGGTTTTCCTGTTGATCACATCCCACTGGAGGTGCCCAAAAAGATCCGAACCTCCTAGCAGCTCTAGAAATGACGTCAGAACTGCACGGTGAGCGTCACCATATTCCGTAGTATTGTAACCACGCTACCGCGGACGCGCGATTAATTGTTCACCGATGGAAGTTTTGCCGGAATGAGCAGGTTTTCCTGTTGATCACATCCCACTGGAGGTGCCCAAAAAGATCCGAACCTCCTAGCAGCTCTAGAAATGACGTCAGAACTGCACGGTGAGCGTCACCATATTCCGTAGTATTGTAACCACGCTACCGCGGACGCGCGGTTAATTGTTCACCGATGGAAGTTTTGCCGGAATGAGCAGGTTTTCCTGTTGATCACATCGCCACTGGAGGTGCCCAAAAAGATCCGAAGCTCCTAGCAGCTCTAGAAATGACGATCAGAACTGCACGGTGAGCGTCACCTATATCCGTATAGTATTGTAACCACGCTACGCGGACGCGCGGTTAAGTTGTTCACCGATGGAATTTTGACGGGAATGAGCAGGTTTTTCCTGTTATCACATGCCCACTGGAGGTGCCCAAAAAGATCCGAAACCTCCTAGCAGCTCTAGAAATGACGTCAGAACTGCACGGTGAGCGTCACCTATTTCGTAGTATTGTAACCACGCTACCGCGGACGCGCGGATTAATTGTTCACCGATGGAAGTTTTGCCGGAATGAGCAGGTTTTCCTGTTGATCCACATCCACTGGAGGTGCCCAAAAGATCCGAACCTCCTAGCTAGGCTCTAGAAATGAAGTAAGAACTGCACGGTGAGCGTCACCATATTCGTAGTATTGTAACCACGCTACCGTGGACGCGCGGTTAATTTTTCCCCGATGAAAGTTTTGCCGGAATGAGCAGGTTTTCCTGTTGATCACATCGCACTGGAGGTGCCCAAAAAGATCCGAACCTCCTAGCAGCTCTAGAATGACGTCAGAACTGCACGGTGAGCGTCACCAATATTCCGTAGTATTGTAACCACGCTACCGCGGACGCGCGGTTAATTGTTCACCGATGGAAGTTTTGCCGGAATGAGCAGGTCTTCCTGCTCATCACATCCCACTGGAGGTGCCCAAAAAGATCCGAACCTCCTAGCAGCTCTAGAAATGACGTCAGAACTGCACGGTGAGCGCCACCATATTTCCGTAGTATTGTAACCACGCTACCGCGGACGCGCGGTTAATTGTTCACCGATGGAATTTTTTGAGGGAATGAGCAGGTTTTCCTGTTGATCACATCGCACTGGAGGTGCCCAAAAGATCCGAACCTCCTAGTGGCTCTAGAAATGACGTCAGAACTGCACGGTGAGCGTCACATATTCCGTAGTATTGTAACCACGCTACCGCGGACGCGTGGTTTATTGTTCACCGATGGAAGTTTTGCCGGAATGAGCAGGTTTTCCTGTTGATCACATCCCACTGGAGGTGCCCAAAAATATCCGAACCTCCTAGCAGCTCTAGAAATGACGTCAGAACTGCACGGTGAGCGTCACCATATTCCGTAGTATTGTAACCACGCTACGCGGACGCGCGGTTAATTGTTCACCGATGGAAGTTTTGCCGGAATGAGCAGGTTTTCCTGTTGATCACATCCCACTGGAGGTGCCCAAAAAGATCCGAACCTCCTAGCAGCTCTAGAAATGACGTCAGAACTGCACGGTGAGCGTCACCATATTCCGTAGTATTGTACCACGCTACCGCGGACGCGCGGTTAAGTGTTCACCGATGGAAGTTTTGCCGGAATGAGCAGGTTTTCCTGTTGATCACATCCCACTGGAGGTGCCCAAAAAGATCCGAACCCCCTAGCAGCTCTAGAAATGACGTCAGAACTGCACGGTGAGCGTCACCATATTCCGTAGTATTGTAACCACGCTACCGCGGACGCGCGGTTAGTTGTTCACCGATGGAATTTTGAGGGAATGAGCAGGTTTTCCTGTTGATCACATCGCACTGGAGGTGCCCAAAAAGATCCGAACCCCCTAGCAGCTCTAGAAATGACGTCAGAACTGCACGGTGAGCGTCACCATATTCCGTAGTATTGTAACCACGCTACCGCGGACGCGCGGTTAATTGTTCACCGATGGAAGTTTTGCCGGAATGAGCAGGTTTTCCTGCTAATCCCATCCACTGGAGGTGCCCAAAAAGATCCGAACCTCCTAGCAGCTCTAGAAATGACGTCAGAACTGCACGGTGAGCGTCATTATTTATAGTATTGTAACCACGCTACCGCGGACGCGCGGTTAATTGTTCACCGATGAAAGTTTTGCAGGAATGAGCAGGTTTTCCTGTTGATCACATGCCCCTGGAGGTGCCCAAAAAGATCCGAACCTCCTAGCAGCTCTAGAAATGACGTCAGAACTGCACGTGAGCGTCAACCATATTCCGTAGTATTGTAACCACGCTACCGCGGACGCGCGGTTAATTGTTCACCGATGGAAGTTTTGCCGGAATGAGCAGGTTTTCCTGCTAATCCCATCCCACTGGAGGTGCCCAAAAAGATCCGAACCTCTTAGCAGCTCTAGAAATGACGTCAGAACTGCACGGTGAGCGTCACCATATTCCGTAGTATTGTAACCACGCTACCGCGGACGCGCGGTTAATTGTTCACCGATGAAAGTTTTGCCGGAATGAGCAGGTTTTCCTGTTCATCCCATCCCACTGAGGTGCCCAAAAGATCCGAACCTCCTAGCAGCTCTAGAAATGACGTCAGAACTGCACGGTGAGCGTCACCATATTCCGTAGTATTGTAACCACGCTACCGCGGACGCGCGGTTAATTGTTCACCGATGGAATTTTTGAGGGATTGAGCAGGTTTTCCTGTTGATCACATCCCACTGGAGGTGCCCAAAAAGATCCGAACCTCCTAGTGGCTCTAGAAATGACGTCAGAACTGCACGGTGAACGTCACCATATTCCGTAATATTGTAACCACGCTACCGCGGACGCGCGGTTAATTGTTCACCGATGGAAGTTTTACTGGAATGAGCAGGTTTTCCTGTTGATCACATCGCACTGGAGGTGCCCAAAAGATCCGAACCTCCTAGCAGGCTCTAGAAATGACGTCAGAACTGCACGGTGAGCGTCACCATATTCCGTAGTATTGTAACCACGCTACCGCGGACGCGCGGTTAATTGTTCACCGATGAAGTTTTGCCGGAATGAGCAGGTTTTCCTGTTCATCCCATCCCACTGGAGGTGCCCAAAAAGATCCGAACCTCCTAGCAGCTCTAGAAATGACGTCAGAACTGCACGGTGAGCGTCACCATATTCCGTAGTATTGTAACCACGCTACCGCTGGACGCGCGGTTAATTGTTCACCGATGGAAGTTTTGCCGGAATGAGCAGGTTTTCCTGTTGATCACATCCCACTGGAGGTGCCCAAAAAGATCCGAACCCTCTAGCAGCTCTAGAAATGACGCGCAGAACTGCACGGTGAGCGTCGTTATATTTCGTAGTATTGTAACCACGCCACCGCGGACGCCATGTTAATTGTTCACCGATGGAAAGTTTTGCCGGAATGAGCAGGTTTTCCTGTTGATCACATGCCACCGGAGGTGCCCAAAAAGATCCGAACCTCCTAGCAGCTCGAAATGACGTCAGAACTGCACGGTGAGCGTCACCATATTCCGTAGTATTGTAACCACGCTACCGCGGACGCGCGATTAATTGTTCACCGATGGAAGTTTTGCCGGAATGAGCAGGTTTTCCTGCTCATCCCAATCCCACTGGAGGTGCCCAAAACGATCCGAACCTCTTAGCAGCTCGAGAAATCACGTCAGAACTGCACGGTGAGCGTCACCATATTCGGTAGTATTGTAACCACGCTACCGCGGACGCGCGGTTAATTGTTCACCGATGGAAGTTTTGCCGGAATGAGCAGGTTTTCCTGTTCATCCCATCCCACTGGAGGTGCCCAAAAAGATCCGAACCTCCTAGCAGCTCTAGAAATGACGTCAGAACTGCACGGTGAGCGTCACCATATTTCGTAGTATTGTAACCACGCTACCGCGGACGCGCGGTTAATTGTTCACCGATGGAATTTTTGAGGGAATGAGCAGGTTTTCCTGTTGATCACATCCCACTGGAGGTGCCCAAAAAGATCCGAACCTCCTAGTGGCTCTAGAAATGACGTCAGAACTGCACGGTGAGCGTCACCATATTCGGTAGTATTGTAACCACGCTACCGTGGACGCGCGGTTAATTTTTCCCCGATGAAAGTTTTGCCGGAATGAGCAGGTTTTTGCTGTTGATCACATCGCACTGGAGGTGCCCAAAAAGATCCGAACCTCCTAGCAGCTCTAGAAATGACGTCAGAACTGCACGGTGAGCGTCACCATATTCCGTAGTATTGTAACACGCTACCGCGGACGCGCGGTTAATTGTTCACCGATGGAAGTTTTGCCGGAATGAGCAGGTCTTCCTGCTCATCACATCCCACTGGAGGTGCCCAAAAAGATCCGAACCTCTTAGCAGCTCTAGAAATGACGTCAGAACTTCACGGTGAACGTCACCATATTCCCTAGTATTGTAACCACGCTACCGCGGACGCGCGCGTTTAATTGTTCCCCGATGGAAGTTTTGCAGGAATGAGCAGGTTTTCCTGTTGATCACATGCCACTGGAGGTGCCCAAAAAGATCCGAACCTCCTAGCAGCTCTAGAAATGACGTCAGAACTGCACGGTGAGCGTCACCATATTCCGTAGTATTGTAACCACGCTACCGCGGACGCGCGGTTAATTGTTCACCGATGGAAGTTTTACCGGAATGAGCAGGTTTTCCTGTTGATCACATCGCACTGGAGGTGCCCAAAAAGATCCGAACCTCCTAGTGGCTCTAGAAATGACGTCAGAACTGCACGGTGAGCGTCACCATATTCCGTAGTATTGTAACCACGCTACCGCGGACGCGCGGTTAATTGTTCACCGATGAAAGTTTTGCCGGAATGAGCAGGTTTTCCTGTTCATCCCATCCCACTGGAGGTGCCCAAAAAGATCCGAACCTCCTAGCAGCTCTAGAAATGACGTCAGAACTGCACGGTGAGCGTCACCATATTCCGTAGTATTGTAACCACGCTACCGCGGACGCGCGGTTAATTGTTCACCGATGGAAGTTTTGCCGGAATGAGCAGGTTTTCCTGTTGATCACATCCCACTGGAGGTGCCCAAAAAGATCCGAACCCTCTAGCAGCTCTAGAAATGACGCGCAGAACTGCACGGTGAGCGTCGTTATATTTCGTAGTATTGTAACCACGCCACCGCGGACGCCATGTTAATTGTTCACCGATGGAAGTTTTGCCGGAATGAGCAGGTTTTCCTGTTGATCACATGCCACCGGAGGTGCCCAAAAGATCCGAACCTCCTAGCAGCTCGAAATGACGTCAGAACTGCACGGTGAGCGTCACCATATTCCGTAGTATTGTAACCACGCTACCGCGGACGCGCGATTAATTGTTCACCGATGGAAGTTTTGCCGGAATGAGCAGGTTTTCCTGTTGATCACATCCCACTGGAGGTGCCCAAAAAGATCCGAACCCTCTAGCAGCTCTAGAAATGACGCGCAGAACTGCACGGTGAGCGTCGTTATATTTCGTAGTATTGTAACCACGCCACCGCGGACGCCATGTTAATTGTTCACCGATGGAAGTTTTACCGGAATGAGCAGGTTTTCCTGTTGATCACATGCCACCGGAGGTGCCCAAAAAGATCCGAACCTCCTAGCAGCTCGAAATGACGTCAGAACTGCACGGTGAGCGTCACCATATTCCGTAGTATTGTAACCACGCTACCGCGGACGCGCGATTAATTGTTCACCGATGGAAGTTTTGCCGGAATGAGCAGGTTTTCCTGCTCATCACATCCCACTGGAGGTGCCCAAAACGATCCGAACCTCTTAGCAGCTCGAGAAATCACGTCAGAACTGCACGGTGAGCGTCACCATATTCGGTAGTATTGTAACCACGCTACCGCGGACGCGCGGTTAATTGTTCACCGATGGAAGTTTTGCCGGAACGAGCAGGTTTTCCTGTTCATCCCATCCCACTGGAGGTGCCCAAAAAGATCCGAACCTCTTAGCAGCTCTAGAAATGACGTCAGAACTGCACGGTGAGCGTCACCATATTTCGTAGTATTGTAACCACGCTACCGCGGACGCGCGGTTAATTGTTCACCGATGGAATTTTTGAGGGAATGAGCAGGTTTTCCTGTTGATCACATCCCACTGGAGGTGCCCAAAAAGATCCGAACCTCCTAGTGGCTCTAGAAATGACGTCAGAACTGCACGGTGAGCGTCACCATATTCCCTAGTATTGTAACCACGCTACCGTGAAATAGCTATACCGCTATCTTTTATATTTAATTATTCTTTGTCTTCCTCTATATATCCT
>NW_022979889.1:0-1356 GCF_902652985.1 Pecten maximus | reverse complement strand
TTCTTTCTCGTCCAACCACGGAATTAATGTTTTTGCTACCCAACCGGAATCGTCGTTGCAATAACATATATATATGTCACTTGTATATGATGTATGTTTTACCGGTTGACGACACACCACTCGTAACCACACACTGCGTCGCAAAGCCGCTCGAGAAAGGAAACCTAACACAAAGAAAAGCACGGTCAGAGTAATAGAAATTATAAGCCATGTTTGAGAAACACAATCTTCCTTGAACTGACCAAACGAATCAAGGAATTCTCCGATCTTCATTTGGTTGCCCTCTGGAGTTGAACACATCAGATCGTGCTTTTTGTATACAGCCTGTGTTGTTTCTAGCCACGAGAGGAAGTCCAAATTATCACAGCTACATACTAATGGATTCCCAAATAGAACGATTTGCATTTTTCCTGATTTGGTGTTCAAATCTTCCAATAAAGCATATTCGGGTTCCTTTAAAGTCGATATGAGGTTATTACTCATATCAAGTCTTTCCAGAACTGTTAACTTCGTAAGCAACTGCGTAGGAATTCGATCAAAATAATTTCTAGAAAGAGTTAAAGAGTTGAGAGATTCTTTCTGATCAGCAAATAAGCGTATGTTTAGACTATCAAGATCATTTGAGGATATATCGACGAAAGAAAGATTATGAAGCCCTTTGAATATTGAGGGGATGTTAAAAGCGATGACTTTTTTGAGATCACATTGTCTTGCAGTGAGTCGCGATAGATTAGGAAACTCCGAGAACATATTACGATTTATTTCTGAACAGTCGACACCAGACATGTCGAAGTCCTTCAAATGGACAAGACTTTTGATAATTGCATAAGAACATCTTGGATGCCGGTTTGAATGGCTTATATTCAACACCTTAAGACTGTTATGTCCTCCTATGGTCATATTGAACAACGGTTTGGACATTTTATTGTGAGCAATGTTTATATACAGAAGATTTCTTGGGAGGAAAAAGATATGTTCACTCAGTGCCAAAATGCTTCTCTTCCTGGCAGAAATTGCATCAGAGTGTGTAGCGTAAAGATGAGTAAGCGACGAAAAAAGTACCAACAGAGGAAGCGTGTTTGGCATGTGGAACATATTCCACGAAACATCTAATACCTCAATACATTTTTTGGTTGTCCAGGCTGTCATACCTTCAGTCCCTATGGCTGCAATACCATCATCTACCAAGAAGAGATTCTTGACACATATAGATCCCAGGTAAACCATATCCGCTTCCAACAGAGTCGAACCTTTAGGAAATCGTTCTCGGAATCCTTTAAGTAACAATGAATCCATTTTTCTTCCTTTAACACCATAAGTCCTGAAGGCAAGATCATGGCATCGAGTAGTTTTTAA
>NW_022979888.1:0-12542 GCF_902652985.1 Pecten maximus | reverse complement strand
TTACATTAGTTACCACAAAACACTGTCGAAGCGGGAGAGTTTAAACAAGCTTAAAATCAATTCGCTGAGAACTCTAGCTAAAGATCACGGTATAGATTTTTCCAAAAAGAAAAAAAGCTGAAATTATCAATGAAATCATTACATCTCAAGTTGAAACATCTGTTCTAACTCCAATTGTACACCAATCCCTCCCCACGGATGGTGCAACACCGAGATTCAACTTACCCCCGTATAACAAGGTGCGGTATACCAATCCAGATGGCATCGTACTGCCAAAAATTAGTTTTAAACAAATTTATGACTTCTTGATTGCGAGACCAACTTCATCTGGGAGAACAGTACAAAACCACAAAGGTTTAGACCGTGCGGTAAAGCATTTTGACGCAGGTGACGTCCAGGATATAGGAGTATCACGGGTAATTAGTGTTGTAAATTGGTGTCTAGTATGAGTTAGTTGTGGTTAAGTTTTAAGGATGAATCTTTTTTTTTTTTTTTTTGTAATTGAACCATATTTTTTTCCTTTCGTGTGCTGAATTCCAAATATCACTTGTCAATTAAACTAAAATAATATCTTGCTTTTGTTTAATTTGATACATGCATTTAGAAGCGTAACATGTTAAATGTAATATTTAACATTTTCATATAAAAAAAATTGCTTTTTTGATAACAAAAAAAAAAAAAAAAAAATAGAAAAAAAAATAATCTAGATATAATCTCCAAAGATATGTTTTGACAAAGATTTTTATTTTCATATAATACTAATGCTTTTTTTGATATCTAGATCTAGATTTTTATATAAGAAATTGCTATGAATTTGAAAACTTGATATGAAATTTTCAAGAAAAATAATTTAAAAAAAAATCAAATCAAGCTCAAACATGGATTATTTACTTTAAAAATTCAAATATCTCCCAAATTTCTCTCAATATAGACTATGTATTTTGGATATCAAAAAAATATTTTCATATAAAAAAATATGTTAAATAAAAAGTAAAACTGCCACTCATAATGAATGTTTTCTCATTCCTTGTAGATTGATGCAGACACATTTTATGTCAGAGCAAACTGTCATGCATCAATGAAGAAACAGAAGTATCAAGTGTTTGTATGCATGTCTGCCACAGATTCTTCCACCATACAACATGGGTATTGTCAGTGTCCTATAGGGTCAGCTGGGTTATCTTTTACTCTCAACGTTTTGTTTTCAGGGGTAAGAATTGTTAATAATTAAATGAAAGAGCCAGATCATCTTGCATAATTTGTAAATGTATCATATTCATAAACATATGACTAAGATAATAAAATCTTGAAGATAATATTACTTTAAATTCTTAATCTTATCTTAATTTATTTAATAGGTTAGCCCAGACTTGCAGTCATATAGGTAGTGTACTTTTTGCATTAACCTATACAAAACCACTGGAGAAGAGCTGCACATCAATACCCTGCACATGGAATGTTCCTGGTCGTGCAGTTAAGCCCATAGGACCGATGAGTTCCTTGCCACAAAGGAAACCAAAACTACCTGTTACAGCAACAAAGCAGGTAGCCACATCACATCCGGACACATATGATCCTCATCACACTTGTGATAGAGTTGTTTATACTCAAGAATCTCTTCACCATCTAAGAAATCTGAAGGATGTTTTTCCCAATACAGGTAAGTTTTAAAAAAAATGCAACGAAAGTTTCATTTTCACATTTTATGTAGGCCTAATTGGAAACTTTAATAACAATAACATGTCAAACAAAATTCAACAGAAAAACAGAAATACAAATTAATATTTTGCAACCAGTTACATGTAGTATGTATACTAATAGCTAGGCAATGACATCATTTCTTTGAACATGAGTTAAATTGACTCATATACCTCATTTTTTTAAAAATCCTTACCAATATGCTTATATATATGTATATGCACTGTCTACAGAAACCACTGAAATATTTATGCTTACCAGACGATTAAAAATTGTCGCAAATTTTGCATTTCGATACATTAATACCTTTAACTTTCAATTATTAACTTTGAACATGTGTAAAGATACACGTATAAACACTTCTTGTGATTATAGATCATAATGACAGTTTACAAGTTATATAAGCAATGTTGACAATTTCTAAAAATGCAAATTTGAATATAATAGTCAAGGCAATCATATCATCTATCAACATGTATGTATTCTTTACATAAATAACACTGAATGGTCCTTTTCAGGAATGTCCCATTTGTGGAATATTGGTGACCATGTTCCAGAGGCCATTCAGGAAGAGGAGATAGAGGCTGTGGAAAATCCAATGTTTATAAAGATGAAAAACATGATCTACTCTAACAGCAACTGTAAGATTTCTTTAAAGCCAAATGTTATTTATTGATAAAGGATTGTAATTAGCTTTTTGTATTGAAATTTAATGTGAATTTTTCTTAAAAGAAGTCAGTAAATTACAAAGCCTACATGCATACAATAGACAGCAAACAAACTAAGAGAATTTTACTTCCAATGCTATTGCATCATACATTGTAATGCCGGAAATGAAACTGTGTTATCATATATTTTTTTAAGAAACTTTCGAAAGCATGCTTTTGTAGCAATTTTTGTTTTAAAAAAAAGTATTAATAAGAATAAATAAGTTAGTCTTAACCTTACTGTACAGTAGTTTCGGCTTCATACGTTTCGGTATAGAACCGGTTCGGGTAATTCCGTGCACCCGGTGTGGATGTCACATGTCTCACGCTGTAATTATTTTACATCCGCCCTGAAATACATGCTCTGATGGACAGACAGGTCTGTCTTTCGTTACCTTTTTTTGTTAATGGATTTCCCATTGTGTTGGAAATGCTGAGCGGAGGTATGACATGCCAAATGTCAAATAATAATGTAATACAGAAGAAAAAAAGATTTTACCTTAGGGCGAATATCTTCTTTCACATTATGTGTATTATGCCTAATATTGTTAAATTTTCACAGTTAATGAACTACACCAATATCAAAACTTTAGGAATTTATGTAAATTTATCAAAGTACTGTTTAAAAAAGTTATATGATTTGTCCTCCATACTCTATATTGTATTTGTTAAATGTTGTAAAGATGTTCTCTCTATACATTGTATTTTTGTAAAGAGATGGAATAAACAAAGTTGTAAGTTGTGTTTGTTTTTTTACCTTAACTTCAAATAATTTTACCTTTTAAACGTAAAATAAAATATTTTATCCTTAATTGTAGATAAATAGGATCGGGCCACATAATAACAAACATGAAATATACTTACTTCAAGTATAGACGTGTATTTCAACACGGGATATTCATAATTAAAAAAAAAGCGTCGCATGTTAATCTCTCAAAGCGGTGACATTAGCTGCTAAAACCAAAGTTTTTTTTTAGTTTATACGTATATACCAAATAAAACCAGAGGTTTTAGAGCTAAAAACGATCAATCAAACTATGCTCTGTATCTGTAGGAATGAATAGTTGTAGTTTCTGGGGGGGGGGGGGGTTAACTTTCGCAATATTTTTGGTTAAAAAATGAAAGTAATGGAATGTGTGTAGACACTCTATTTACACTATTATTCCATAGAGACGGAGACGTGTTCATGTATGAGTAATAATTATATGATAGGAAATGTTACACGTTTAGTAAGAATTCGAAAGAATAACAAGAGTTAAAGAGATTATGGATCATATTAAAAAAATGTTTTTAGAAACACAATGTAAGTTTACTTATTTAAAGTTTGATTTGTATGAATCTCATAATTATCTATTGAATGACATTCATGTAGAATTGGTATGATACATTGATAAGCTCAAATATTTCTTGATGTGTTGACTCGATATTATCTACCTTTAAATAAACTTTATAATTATTAAGAGACTGTTGTGGTCATGTTTTATGTTAAAGTACGATCCAATAGACTACATGTATAATTTTAATAATGAGCGACGCGACACAATATACAAGTCAGCTGAAGAGTCGAAAAATGTGTTAAACACTAGGGAAGGTCCAAATACATGTAGACTGTAACTAATTATCAAGTCCCTGTGATTAATATGACAGTAAAACATATCATGTCGACCCTCATAATGTTTCGAATTTTTTTAACATGTCCAAAAACGCATGTTTAACTTCTTCAATTCTCATAATCTTATTAATAGATTCGAATCTGTATTTCTATACCTATCACTCTTGTTCGCACCAACTCGTTGAGATATATATATCATTCCATGAAATTTAATATTAAATGATGTTTCATGATATTTAAAGATGCATTTCTGGTACAGAATTCTGTACCCTCTACACCAGACTCAGTACATGGTAGACTAATTGTTATACTAATGATACTAGCTTATGAAAACTATGAATGTAAAACTTTCACCCCCCCCCCCCCCCCCCCCCCCCCCCTTTTTTTTTTTAACTTTATAGAGTCTGACATGGAGGGTCGGGCCCGTTTACAAATTATGTCAGCATGGCATTTCAGGCCCAAGTCATCTTTTTCTAACAATGCCACCGGTGTTCCCCAGGGTTCAGTGCTAGGCCCATTATTCTTCCTGATTTATGTAATGATATAACAAAGGGGCATTCCTTCGTTTCAATAAAGTTTAGGTTGTCTAAACTTATTGGAAAATATGTATTTTTTTCAAAGTAGTAAAAGTTGTCTTTTTTACAATAAATTTCATTACATGAAGGCACAAACACTCATATAATCATCGCCCGGACATAGATTTCATCAATAGAAATTGTGCATGTTTCTGATGTCCGAACCAACATTTGGGTCCTGTGAATCAAACTCCATTGCCGTTTGAGGAATCAATTTCAATTTTATTAGTAATCGAAAAAAATAAAGCTTCATGCATATACATGCCGTGCCGAAATGGTTCGCTTCATATTCAAGATGTGACGAATATTAAATAAAAAAATTGACAATTCACCCTGAAAGTGAAATACACATATCTCAAAGGTCATCAGAACGTGACCCCGTATGGGATGTTGTTAGATGTTCATATAACGTAGTGATAATGACCATCTATATTTTAATTAGATTGTACATTGCACACTTGGCGGGCACTGCGTAATAGCAGTGAATAGCAGACAAAATAAATTGTATAGAGAATGGACAAATCAAGTAAGACAATAGACATTATATCGTGCCAGCTCCCTTAACTGTGACTTTTTTCAAAGGTAGTTTAATTAATTATCATGAATGTAGATGTGGTAGTTCATAGACTGATCCTATCTTTACCCATGTCTCTGTCCCTCATATGGCAATAGGCATTGTCGATCGGCAAGGATGAGGGAAATAGGCACGGACAGGGAAATAGGCACGGAGAGGGAAATATGCATGGACGAGGGAAATAGGCATGGATAGGAAAATAGGCATGGGCGAGGGAAATAGGCATGGACGGAGGAAATAGGTACGGAGAGGGAAATAGGCATGGACGAGGGAAATAGGCATGGAGAGGGAAATAGGCATGGACGAGGAAATAGGCATGGACGAGGGAAATAGGCATGACGAGGGAAATAGGCATGGACGAAGGAAATAGGCCTGGAGAGGGAAATAGGCATGGACGAGGGAAATAGGCATGAATGAAGGAAATAGGCTTGGAGAGGGAAATAGGCATGGACGAGGGAAATAGACATGGACGAGGGAAATAGGCATGGACGAGGGAAATAGGTATGGACGAGGGAAATGGGTGGACAACGGGAACCAGAAACTTGCTATCCCTTAACCTCATACTAAACCGTTTTCATTATACCAATACAAACTGGAGATACATGTCTTAACTCTATAGCTACGTACGTCACTGTACGTCCTGTAACTTAGATGACAAAGGAACCTACACAACCAAGCGAAGTCGAGCTAAGTATAAGACAGTTGTTTTTATACATGGTAGGGGTATATATAATGTATTTAAATCCACAGTGAGCGTCACTGATCAATTTGTGTATACATATTTGACCTTGACCTTTGAACCATATTGGCTTACAAAATATAATTGTCCTAGTAAGTTAATCACGAGGCGACGATGCGAGGAGAGTGTCGTTAGTGTAAAATAGCAAGTTCTGCAAAGTTCAAACAGAAACATATTAATGACACGTTTCTGATTCAAATCACAGAAAGAAAATGTGATTTCGATATTATATTGATCTATTCGAACTACAAAAAAAGCCTGGGCGGTACTGGGCTGTACCGGGCTGTATCGGCCTGTAGTTATATTACCGACGTAAACTTAACATTGAACATTTTGACTTTTAAAATAGTCGCGGGGATTCCCATAAACAATCACACTCGTCGCATCCGGTACGGTACGGAATCGGCCGAGGTTAGGCGAATTAATCAATAGCAACATCTCCGGGAAATTTCCGGCAACACTCGGAAATCTACTCCAATCGCAACATCTCGGGGAAATTTCCGGAAATCGAGTGTTGCTGGGAATTAATCAGTCAGAGTAAGGGTCAGCCGCCACTTTCCGTACACGAAAATATGAAGTCGAACTGTAGCATTTTGGTTCCCTGATTAACTTCATGTTCATGGTATTTAAATTGATAACAAGATTAGTTGTAAAACTGTTACTTGTTGAATACCACGAAATTAGTTGAGGAATCAACTCGACCACTTATTCGCTTGTCAACATTTTTCAGTACAACTTACAGCGCCGTATAGAACTAGATATGCAGCATGTAGACCTTTGGGGAATGATCATGTCAAAGAGGAAATTGATTAATCCTGCTAGAGTAACAGAGATTTGCCAGGCACTTGCAACTGGTATATATACCACAAGGCATTTTCTTTAATTCTCTGCATTGAAAATATGTTTTGCCAGGTAACTATTATCTTAAGCTCATGTGACGGAATATAGTCGTAACAATATATAAATATTTAACTAAACTAAATTAATTGAATATTTATTAATTACTTATTCTACAGATTTTCACGGCAGCGGGGCCTACTTCTGTTCATTTGATTAATTCATGCCTTTTGTATTGCATTTTTTCTATTGTTGTATGTCTCCCGTCTAAAAAATGACTCGAACCAGCAGGACGTCTTGAATTGTTCATTAAAGAAAATGCCCTGTGACATTTGGTGCCCATGTAGGAACCGAAGTTGAGGACACCCGAATCTACAATTTAAACCCCTTGCAGCGGCTTGGAGCTGAAATTCTCTGCGATATGATCAATTGTAGCGCTACCAACTAATTCCTCCTAATAACGTTGGACGCAAGAATGATGTTTAGATATTAATAAAATGACTCGAACCAGCAAGTCTTCAATTTTTCATTAAAGAAAATGCCCTTTGGCATAAACATCCAACATGTTTTAATCAATTTCTTTGAAACTGAATGTATCTTTGTTTCCCTGCTTTGGCTATTTTTGCAGACATTATATTGCTCTTTACTTACCCAATTGCTTGTAGGGCAAGTGAATTTATATGCCATATGGTGATTTGTCGTCAGCTTGGTGTCAACATTTCATGATCATCTAAACAACTTCTCAATAATCAAGGGGACCTTCATCTCAGAGTGTTGCAGGACCAGTTTTAGGTCTCAACTTGGGCTTCATGATTTTTGAAAAAAAGTTGTTTTAAGCCTATTTGACCTTTGTGACTTTGAATATAGGCCAAGGTCATTCATTTAAACAAACTTGGTAGTCCTTCAACCCAGCGTGCTACATACTTATTATTTTATATCAGGTCTCTGGGTCCCTTGGTAAATATTGATAAGAAGTTGTTTAAAGGGAAAATTGATACCGTTCGGACGGCTGAATGGACAATGGGAGTCAAAGAGAACATTGCACAAAATCGACAACGATATTATAATAACATGCACATTTGCTACTAACATTAGTCAAAAGTGGATCCCAAGGGAAGAAAATATCTTTGCTTATTATCTAAGTAATTGGCAAAGTGACTTTGGTGATTGGGTGTTGAAACGTGAGTTTTCAAAAGACATTTTGTATGGAGAATTCACCGTGATTGCTTTGTATATAATTAGGGCTTTTCACCCAAGTGGTGAAAAGACCTATTGTTTCTGTTATGTTTCTTATTATTATTTTTCTTCTTCTTCTGGACTTGATTTTGTGGCAGCAAATCAGCAAATATGGTATAAGTTATGTTTAAAGAGATGTAAGTATGTTTAATGAGAAGGTCTGAAGATGTTCATGTAACAAAATTAAGTAGGTCAGAAAATTCAAAATGGCCGCCATGAGGCCATACTTAAAATGTTTAAAATCAATATAACTCAAAAAGTATTTAAGATACAAGAGTCATGTTATAATATTATTGAACAATACATATGGGGCCAACTTTTATATAATTACAAGTTAAAGGTCAGAGGTCAAATAAAAAAGCTCGCCTGGGGGTCAAGTTAGTCTATTTTTAGAAAATCTTCTTTTTTTCAATCTTTTTCCAAAAAAAAATCTTAGTATGATGTAGAATGTCATTCTGATGAATTTGACGTTTTCAGTTTTTCTGTGACACACGCATGTGGGTTAATGTTGCATTTATAATTAAAAAGAACAAAAAACGTCATGTTTTATTATAAATTCAATATTTAATGATTTCCCGATTAGTTCTGTTTGTTTTTTTGATCGGATTTTAATGTTTGGTGTCCAACGTCTTTATCGGGATGCTTTCGTCGTTCTTCGTGTTCTCGCGTGGTCACGTGACCGGCACGAAGGACTACATTAACACTTGGTCGGTAAATATGGCCAGAGCACCCGACCAACGTATTTTGTCGTACAAACAAATATGATACACTTATTCATCGTGCTAAGAAACCGAGAAAAAGTGCTGTACATTCTTCTATTTATTAAAGTATGGTTACATAACGGCGTTATAAACTGGTGTTAATTGAAGAAGTGCCGATTAATTGACTACTTTTTAAGTAATTTTGACGATGTTTGTCATTTTTGTAAGAATGTACAGCACTTTTCGTTGTTCTCATACAATTACCTTCACGCTCTTACCTGTTTCATAAGTATTGATTTAGGGTAGTCGGGTGCTCTAGGACGATTCATAGAGCAAGTGTTAATGTTCATTCTCCAATATTGGAACTCTTCAGTGTTTTAAGTATCGCAATCGGCATATAGAAACGAACAAACGTTAATAAACGAATGCAATGGATCGTAATTAATTCAATTAATTATTTAAAGATGATTTCCAAAGACATAGGGTATAGTCAGAAGTTTTCGGCTGTACACATGCAAGTTTGTAAATTCGTCACTGTGATGAAACCACCGTCCTCGTCGTTGCCATGACAGCCGATCAAAGCTGCGATCACGAATTCGAATGCACTGACAAAGTGAAAGTTGAAGTATTTTCCGCAACATGCGGTTTAAACTTAAAATTACATTCACACCTCATATTGATTGAGGTTGTTTTACCATACCAGATCAATTAAAATATTAGAAAACTAACAAAACACTAAAAAACATATATAACGAGGACTTCGTGTCAGGCAGTGCAGACACAACGCGGGATATGTAAACAAGGTGACGTCATCGGAATGTACAAGTTGCAACAATGAACAACAATGTATATTTAACATGAATACACTAATGAGCAAGAAAATTGGACGCAACATTAACCCACATGCGCATACGGTTTCTGTTGTACGCCATTTTGAATTTCCCCCTATATATTCTATATTAAAAATAGTTTTACATTTTAAACTTCTTCTCAAGTTCCACAAGTGGCATTTAGCTCAATCTTAGTTGAAATAATCCTTGGATTGTCCTCGCTAAGTTATGTTATTTTCTAAGTTGATTTGAAATCCAAGATGGCCGCCATGACGTCATGTATTAAAAAGCTTAAAATGCCCATAATTAAAAAAGTATTAATTTTACAGGGGTCGGGTAATTATGTTATTTGTAGTTAATGCCTGGCTCTAGCTTTTACTCACTAAAAGTTTTAGGGTCAGCCAGGTCAAATAAAGCGTTCGCTATGGGATCAAATAAGTCTATTTTTAGAAAATCTTCATTTTTCAATCTTTTTCCAAAACAAATTCTTAGTTTGATGTAGAATGTCATTTTGATAAATTTGACGTTTTCAGTTTTTCTGTGACACATACGGTTTCCGGTATACGCCATTTTGAATTTCCCCCTATATATTCTATATTAAAAATAGTTTTACATTTTAAACTTCTTCTCAAGTTCCATCATTGGCATTCAGCTCAATCTTAGCTGAAATAATCGTTGGATTGTCCTCGCCAAGCTATGTTATTTTTAAGTTGATTTGAAATCCAAGATGGCCGCCATGACGTCATGTATTAAAAAGCTTAAAATGCCCATAATTTAAAAAGTATTCATTTCACAGGGGTCAGGTAATTATGTTATTTGTAGTTAAAGCCTGGCTCTAGCTTTTACTCACTAAAAGTTTTAGGGTCAGAGGTCAAATAAAAGCGTTCGCTATGGGGTCAAATAAGTCTATTTTTAGAAAATTTTCATTTTTTAATCTTTTTCCAAAAAAGAAAGTTAAGTATGATTCAAAATGTTATTCTGATGATTTTCATGTTTTTTTGGTGTTTCGGTAACGTTTACCATTAACGCGGAACGCCATTTTGAATTAATTTGGCATCTGATATATAACGGCATCTGAGACATAACGTTAGTTGGACGAGGGGAGATAACTCGTACAATAGAATACACATGTGTGTGAAGAAAAACCTGATCCAAATCATTTCAATTTTTTAATTGTTCCAAGTCTGCAAGGAGTGTATCCACGTGGAGTGTAACGTCAAGTTCAAGTTTTCAAGTTCAAGTTCTTTATTACCTTAAACCACATGGTTTATCAGTATATAAAGTACATGTACAACAAGTCCTCACAGTCCTCACAAATACTCACAACACCCACACTGATCCACACATACCCACCCACTCACACTGATCCACATACAATTAACTCACACACACCCACCAATCCACACATGTACACTACAGCACATACACACCTATACCCACACACTCACACTGATCCACACACATGAACACCGGTCGGTTACATCTAGAATAGTGTAGAGGAATATCTCTCACACTTCAATAATTAAGTACATTGTTTTCACAAATTACAAATTCTGCCATGGAAATTACAGAAGTACATAGGAGATTACAAACATGTTGTAGTTATATATTCTAGACATTTATATATTAATTACATATATATTAGCAAATTGCTCAATACTAAGTGATTTTCGCCAAATTGGCCATATCTTTTATGTTATCAGTGCACAATAGTTTTATAAATTTATACATGTTTGGTCAAGTAAAATAATATTTTTTTATTAACTTACTTCCAACTCTTTAAAGCATTGACATTTGATTATAGAATGAAACTCATCTTCTATATCTCCATTATTACAAACATTACATTTTCTAAGGTTACGTGATATATTATTATAACGTCCAACCTCTACTTTTAACTTATGTGATGACATCCTTATTTTAATTATTTCTTTTAAATGTTTTGAATCTATAGGCATTGCTAAATATTTTTGTAAACAAAAATTATCACTCAAATGCATATACAATGCACACTTCGAAGAAGATTCAATCTTTTTCCTTTAAACTGAACAACACTATTCAGGTGGATTGGCAAAATTCCAAGTGTCATCTTACGTAGAAATATTTACTGAAGGATAGTTCTGTACTAACATGGCATGGTCTGCACACCAGATAAGGACAGGAACACGCTAGGTCTCCTCGGTAACAAACATATGCAATATCAAATATCGAAACGCATTGTAATACAAAACAACAATCGATATACGTGAAAATAGAAAAAAAATAAAGTGGTCCACATTGAGACCAAGCGTATGTAGTTACTATATATAGTGGTGAGGTCATAAAACAAACACACTACCTACATGTACACGACATACCACTCTGTAACGATACATATACATAGACGTAATATTAAACCAAATTAACCACAAATCTTACTTGTTTTAGATGACATGGAATCTGTACTGCATTACCAGTCCGGAAAAAGATATGTCAACACGGACTGAAAAGTGCGTGGGATGTATACATACCCGGTATTACCAGGAAGTTAAAACAAATTCATACCCACATGACTGGATATATGTTCCGCCACTCACTCGAGGATTATCTGGCACTTGTTTGCACTATTCTGTAGTGTTTGTCCGGGGAATTAGCTCAATATTATCTTTTAAAAATCAAAAAAACCACTCGTAACACGCGTTTCGTTTTCTCTCAACAATCGCCTTCTCTCTATTATTTTCCTCTAAACACAAAAGAGTTCAACAAACCTCAAACTGCAAGTTGGGAGTTATCGCCCTTACCACAGTTCCCAGACCAGTAATTACCATTATAACTAACATCCCCGCCACTACAAAACTTGCACAGGGTGCAAACTGGTCTGGTAACTATGGAAGACGATAACTTTACAAAACATTAGAAATGAATATACATACACTTAAATCACATCCCTTTCCAAATCGTAATAACCACTTATATGCAACGAACAAGAAACCAAATATCATTACAATCAACTACATGTATCATATGGTATGACACGTAATGATCAGCGGTGAT
>NW_022979887.1:0-10118 GCF_902652985.1 Pecten maximus | reverse complement strand
ACCCGCCGCATACTGTTTCCTGGAAGATATCTTTAAAAGTATGTTCCTGTTGTGTCATCATCGAGATGGTTACTTCCGGTAAGGCTACAAGAGTCAATAATAACGTTGTCATAAACACGCCGCATACTGCTTTCCTGAAGATATCTTTAAAAGTGATCCTCTTTGTTTAACAACTAAAAGATGATCAGTTTTACTCTGGACGCTAAAAAATCGTCTCCTTGTCCAAAATACATAACAAGTGGTGATGACTGTAAAATATGATAAATGGTATTTAGTTTTGTTTGGATGGATGTACTGGTCAATTTAATCAATTTAAGATGCATTTTGATATAATATCAATATTTGAGGGTTGAAATAAATTTTGTAGAATTATGTTTGACTACTTTAGGAAGTGAGGCTATTACTGTTCAGCAAATTAGCAGTGTATATTATAATACATGTATCTAAATAAGGGAGGTAACTAATGTAAGGGGTTTAAATAAGGAACGTAGCTGATGCAAGTCTCTCTGTAAGGGAGGTAACTGATGCAGGTCTCTCTGTAAGGGAGGTAACTGATGCAGGTCTCTCTGTAAGGGAGGTAACTGAAGCAGTTATCTCTGTAAGGGAGGTAACTGATGCAGGTCTCTCTGTAAGGGAGGTAACTGAAGCAGGTCTCTCTGTAAGGGAGGTAATTGATGCAGGTCTCTCTGTAAGGGAGGTAACTGATGCAGGTCTCTCTGTAAGGGAGATGACTGATGCAGGTCTCTCTGTAAGGGAGGTAACTGATGCAGGTCTCTCTGTAAGGGAGGTAACTGATGCAGGTCTCTATGTAGGTAGGTAACTGATGCTGGTGTATCAGTAGGGGGTAACTGATTCAGGTCCATGAGTACGGAAAGTAACAGTTGCTGTTGAAGCGTCTTGAGTAGGGGTATGGATACGTGAGTTACCTGGTGTAGGTCTTTGAGCAGGGAGGTTGAAACATGTGTCAGAGTGGACGATATAACTGATACATTAGTCTGCATAGGGGAGGTAAATAATGGTCACTATCGGTACAGAGCTCGCCTTGAATTATTACATATCACTATACCCCACACTATAATAAGGGGCGAGTTCAACATCAGTACAAACCTCATCTAACCTTTTATATCAATATACATTACACTTGAATTATGGAGTATAAGCTCTCTAGTGGTTCACCATCGGAACAAAGCTCGCCTCACATTTAGCTCTTGAGTTTCAGAAGACCCTGATGTGGTCCTTTGGGTAACATCACTTCAAAAACAAGGCTTTAAATATTTGACTGGCAATGAGATGGTCTCAATACCTAAATTGACAGGTCAAAGCATCATCACAGCTTATTATTGAAAGTCTTATCATACAATTTAATATTAGTCTTTAGACGTGATTCTATAGATTCAAAACTGATGAAGTAGAAGCGGTGAATCAACACGTAGGGCCACCTCTTTTACCACATGTTAACTTTGACCAAACCTTGTCTAGTATGAGTATAGAACACGAAGTAGTGATTTGGATCTGAACGAAATCTATCCAGGGGGGTCCATGCGATATTTTGTTTGCATTTACTCAAATTAATGGAATTCGCATTCTCTAAACATTATTGTTTATCAAACTGGCCAATATCTGCGAATTATGCCTTTTTTTAATTATTACTTTTGATATTGTTAATGTCATTGATCTATGATAATGTTTAACACACTTATATACATACACACACCATGTTCAGTAATCGTCGGTACATTTAACAATAGTGTGTTCCGGTACATAAAAACACATTTAACACAATACACAACACACAATATTTTCTTCAACAAGTGCATGGTCTTTCGAAGCCCTGTATAAGTCACTAGACATGTGTTTATATTTACATGTACTCTGTATTGTCAGTATATAACGCTAACAATACCAATTCCGTGCTATGCGGCCATGAAACAGGCGTAGTAATGTGCAAAATAAATGTTGGTAATTAGCCTAGCTTTCTGACGTCATTTCTTTATTCCGGGTTTTCTCCCGCGTTTGAGGTGAAGCCGGTTTCAACTGGTTCATCGGGTACGAATAACTACCAAATCAGTAGTCATCTTTTTGACAACATATTGTGAAGAAAGGTTAGCGTGGCAAAATATTTCTTATCATATGGTAGAAAATAACAATTTTTAATATTCCTCAATCGATGGATGTAGTTTTTTTCTCTCGCGTTTGAACTGTATTTGGTTTCAACTGCGGTCAAATACATGTCAGCATTATCATAGAAAATAAAACAAAAAAAGAATTGTGTCCTTGTGATTTTTATTCGCGCACTAAAATTATGTTCAGGGTAAGTCAAGAAAAAAATCCATTGGCTGGTGTCGGCTGTTCTACATGTTGAACAGACATTTAAAAATGGATCAAAACGTTACTTGCAAGCAAACATACGAATGTTTTAAATTTGAACAGGGGAATATAGGCATTAAACAACATTCTGTTTCGTGTTTTGGTCCTATAACATGGAACAAGAGTTCAGACAAATTGTAAAATGTGCTAACGCGTTATGTTTACTTGTCTGCAAGCATGTTCCGTGTTATAGGACCATAACACAAAACAGAATGCTGTTGAATACTTAATTATTGTTTAACATCAAACTTATTGCAGCAGAATGCATTTTGATCAGAAAACTTTTATTAAGATCATACTAAATCAGCAAAAACCGGAGCAGAGGAGTATGATGATTTTTACCATTATATTTGTGTTCATGTTTCGAGAATGTGAACAACATTTAAAAGCTGTCATAGGTCCAAAAGGAGATAATTCCGATTGATTGTTGGCTCTTTACAGACGGGAACTTTTATATTTATCCAGCAATACTAATGATAAGTTGATTGACTAATTTTTAATCCATGTGTCTTATTTATATCGAAACACATTTTTGTTTGTTTGCATTTGAATGACGATACGCTTAAAAATCATACCCTTTATAGTTCCGTGTTGTTGTAATTAATCGGTGGCATTTTAAATGTTTATCTCTTATTTGGAATTTGTTATCGAAAACCCAATTATACTGCTGAATTGTGATATTTACCAAGTACGATAGAAAGCATTATGAGATTGTGTCTTTTTATAACACCATAGCTGTACGGCAAATATCATCTACGGAAGCCGGTATATGTACAATTTTATAAATTATGTTGTGTTAATGATTGGTTTGTTTTTGTTTAACGCCCTATCAACAACCAGGGTCATTTAAGGACGTACCGGGTTTGGTGGTGGAGTTAAGCCGGAGTACCCGGAGAAAAACCACCGGCCTACGGTCAGTACCTGGCAATTGCCCCACATAGGTTTCGAACTCGCAACCCAGAGGTGGAGGGCTAGTGATAAAGTGTCGGGACACTTTAACCACTCGGCCACCGCGGCCCCCTTGTGTTAATGATATCCTTGTGTTGAAAACAACACAGAGCATATCTTGAGCAAATCAATGTGAAGAAAATAGCCTTTGTTACATACAGCAGACCGAGGCAACACTTGGAGTCTGCGTTTGTAAAATTAAACCCTTTTTGCATGTTATCACAGGCTATGACATGTCATCCAGACTCGGTAAATATGTTGCTCTGAAAAAAAGTGTATGGCATGGCATCATAATATCAAAAGACCGTTATCTGATATATGTTTTGCCTGCCTTCAGATGACGTAACTAAGACTGGTGTTAATTTATTGTGTTTTTGTGTTAATTTATTTGATTTTTTTATTAATTTATTTTCTTATTCATTTTTTATCATTATTATCTGAATGGAGTAATACCCAAGGAAACATGTATTATGTTCAGCACAAAGGTCATGGCGTCAATTAACAAATGCCACAGTCTTTTCGCATATCTATAGTGTGAATACTAGATGAATGGCATTGGCTATGTGGGGATGGTACAAACCTTGAAAAAAAATATGCTTCAAACTAAATCAGCAATGCTGTCTGTACAAGAAAGCTTCTGAAAATCATTTGATGCATTTGCAAGGTTAATTGTTAAGTAATGGTATATTTATATGAATGAAGATAAAAGCCATATGCATTTGAAGTGGTATGTATTCCCAGTAACATACGAATTAGAATGTCACTGTTGCCGTCATGTTTCAACTAACTTGTGTTCAAAATATGTATATTTGAGCTTTCTTATTTGTGTCAATATGCATTTATTTTTAAACGTGTTAAATGATATCCAATTGGACCAACAGATACCAAAATACTTTATTTTTTTTTGCAAAACTGAACATTCATTTGTAATGAATATTCATTTTTAATTTGTAAGGGGAGAGGGGTAATACAGTGTTCATGTTTGGGCAACTTTTGTTATACTTTTGTATCAAATAACAATATTTTTCTATCTGAAATATGAAATTTGTGATGATTTATAACTTACAGAAAAATGTGTTTTGTGTTCAAACAATTTACTGTGGGAGTTATGATTACTTGAAATTTTCGACGGATCGCTGTTATTTATTCATCTTAATTTTTCTAATCTTTTATTCTCCGATGTTAGCAGATTTGTTTTTTATTATATTTTATAAGCATTTCTAAATCAAAAACCACCAAATTAATTTGTGTTGCAGTCAGTTTGATGTTTACCTTATTATTCACGTAAAATGACTGGACTACACCTGGATATAATTGTAATATACCTTTTGGGATCTTCAACTTAATAACATCCATTCACTGCTTTTACTATTATCTGTTAAGTAACAATTAGTTTTCTGGTTCGCAATAAGACTCAGAAGATAAGAAGTTAAAAAGCACAGACAACAATTAACAATTTTTAATTCATTTATTAGACTTTTAAGGTAAACTACATTCAGTTCCTGCTGTCATATTTAATGAGGCTGCATTTCAAGTTTTGCAAAATAATATTATTTGAGCCGAAGAAAGATTAAAAAGAAAAACTTGTTTTCATAATGTGGCCCCCACTTTCCTAACTCGTGGGAGCCAGTAACTCGTTTTATACAACATTGCACAGCCTTGACTCAAAACATCCAAGACCAAAATTTTATAAAATCATCAAGAAGATCATAATATATACTTTAAATAGATTGTGTTTAATATTTTTTTCATAGTTATTCTTGGTTATTCAGAAAAAATGGCAATAAAATGTCAGCGTATATTTTACCATAAAAGTAGTTCAAGGTAATTTATTCAAACAAACTTGATCATCATCTCAACATGCAACCAAGCAGGCCACTTCCATGACTCTGGCTTTTTGTAATGATGATGGGAAAAGATATGCTAATGTTTGATGATTGAGATGATTTAAAATAGAAATAAAACAAGTTTACAAACTGAAAGATTACGTGTATCATATCACGCTGTGATGAAGCATCGGTGTTGATTTGATGTTTTGTTGGTTGAATATGGATTAGGCGATAGTGATTCGTACAAAGGTGGCGTTAAACATTATCAGTGTTTAAAGATAGGAATTCATAGAGAGGAATCATATTTAAAATGATTGCATTGATCGTCGAAACATGTATATCAGAAAATAAGGGTAACGGTAAGTGATGCCGTTGATTAAAATGTAAAGGTATAAGATTCAAGTGTTTAAAACAGTAAAGTTATCTGGTAAAGGTATTAAAACAGTAAAGTTATCTGGTAAAGGTATTAAAACAGTAAAGTTATCTGTGTGTATATAAGGCGATATACTACGGTGGCGTTAAACATTATCAGTGTTTAAAGATAGGAATTCATAGAGAGGAACCATATTTAAAATGATTGTTATGATCGTCGAAACATGTATATCAGAAAATAAGGGTAACGGTAAGTGATGCCGTTGATTAAAATGTAAAGGTATAAGATAAAAGTGTTTAAACAGTAAAGGTGTCTGATTCAGGTGTTAAAACAGTAAAGTTAGCTGGCAAAGGTAGTAAAACAGTAAAGTTATCTGAAAAAAAATGTTAAAATAGTATTTTATCTGATAAGTGTTAAAACAGTGAAGTTATCTGATTCAGGTGTTTAAACAGTGAAGTTATCTGATAAAGGTGTTTAAACAGTGAAGTTATCTGATAAAGGTGTTTAAACAGTATAGGTAGCTCATTAAGATTTCAAAACAGTAAAGGTGTCTTATCCATGTATTTAAACAGGAGAGGTAATTATTTCAGGTATCTAGATACGATAGTTAACTGATGATGGTATTAAAATTGATGCATTTGATAATAAAGAAGATACAAATGTTTCGATAGGGGAACAGTTCTCGTTTAAGTATCTAAATAGGGAAGACATTTCAAGTATTTGTTCAAATAGGCAGAAATCCAGACATTAGCATGTAAAGAAAAAAGGATAAAACTTTCATACATGTTTTCAAATATAACAGAAGTTATATAACACACCCAATATATGTATATATAATATTGGTGGTGCTATATTACTTCTTTCATATTTGAATTGCCAATTTTAAGAAAATGTTCCAGGAAAGGTTTTCAAATAGTGGAGAGATTAACAAGGTGTATATGCAGACATACATTGTAGTCTATCATACGTAAATATTCTATGAATAGTTCAATCGGCAACAAATCTAGGAATATAATACATGATGGTTACCATTGGTACATATCCATACATTATGAAACTAAACAAAACCATGAAACTTATACAATATAGTACGGTTACTATGAGTACACAAATTATGAAAACGATACATTACGTGATGGTTACCATGGTAACATATACATACAATATATATCTGAACACAATCAAGAATGTAATACAAAATATTATGGTTACCATGGATACATATACATACAATATTTACCTTTACAAATCTATGAAGGTAATACAATAAGGTATGGTAACCATGGGTACATATACGTACAGTATGTGCCTGAACACAAATTATGGAGGCGATACAACATTATATGATGTTACGATGGTTATATATAAACTTAAAGTACTCCGCATGGCATTACAACATGACAAGCAAACCATCTGATTTTTAAGGGTATTAAATTATTCAATATTCTATGCAATGCATACATTTAAATGCATTAATTTCGTTTAATAGTTTGGTGTTTAAAAGATATGATTATATATTTACAAATGCGTCATGACGCAGACTAAATCATATATACAAGGGTAACTTGTATTTACTAATCCTTGATAAAAAAAAATTACAACCATACCTATTGATAGCAAACTTTCATATTATTTTTCTATTTTCATTTTTAGCACCGGTATTGAAAAGTAAAATTATGTTCTAAACATCCCTCCTAAGGAGGAACGTCATGATAAAAAACAAATAATATACATATAAATACAAACAAATTGTAGACATGAAATTATCAATAAAAGAGTAATCCAAAATGTAAACTTTTATGTATTCCGTGTATTTTTTGTATCTATTTCTGGCTTTGTGAAGTCTTTGGGAGGCTATACAGGACGTATTGGGTTCCGTGATGTGATTGTGAATGTAGATCAACCAGTCATTGCTGTTACTGTACCACTTTCTTCATTACTCATTCCTTAAACTTAAAACATCAAGTTATAACAGTTAGTGTTTTGTTTATAATGTTGTCCTTTACGTCATTTACATTCATAGCCTTGCGAATGTTTGCAATGGAAGTTTGTCTTAATTATATTCTCTCTCTCTCTCTCTCTCTCTCTCTCTCTCTCTCTCTCTCTCTCTGAAATGTTTCAACAAGAGCTTAATTAATTGGTAAGCTGACATAATATATCTACCATGAGCGGCAAAATGTTTATAAGTTGAACCGTCTATGTCTGTGGTGAATCCAGGTTCGTCGCATATGACTAAAAGTATAACTATTCTTATGTACCATTTATTTGGCGATGACGGATGATAAGGGTTCAAACAGTTCAGGGCAAATTCGGGTTGGTTTCGTTCTGTTTTTAATCTGTCATCTTGCCTGCTCAACTTGTACACCTTACACACTCATGTTTGTAGTAATCTAGATGAACTTCCTTTGGAGTCAGAGTCCTGATGAAATTACCTAATAGAGCGTACATTGTAGATGGGTTTAAATGCTTATTTTCATCGATGTATGCTTAAAGGTACACTGTTTATGCTATGATACCGTTAATTAAACATACATTGGGATAGTGCCGACTAACTATACGTTATGGTACTGCTACACAAACCTGTCTTTGGTTAGTTCCTATTTTATTAAGCTTATGTTTTTTTTACACCAACCAACATACCTGGGTAGTTCTAACTCTCTATAATGTATAATACTCTTACATGGACCAACCTTGGGGTAGTCTAACTGTTTTAGTTATAATATTGTTACACTAACCTACCTTGGGGTAGTGTAACTGTTTATATTTTATCATACTGTTACACAAACCTAACTAAGGGTAGTTCTAACTTTATAATTTAATATACTGTTACACAAATCTATCTTGCGGTAGTTCTAACTTTTTTTAATATTTTATCATACTGTTACACAAACCTGCCCTGCGGTAGTTCTAACTTTTTTAATATTTTATCATACTGTTACACAAACCTACCTTGCGGTAATTCTAACTTTCTTATAGTTTATCATACTGTTACACAAACCTACCTTGCGGTAATTCTAACTTTTTTATATTCTATCATACTGTTACACAAACCTGCCCTGCGGTAGTTCTAACTTTCTTATATTTTATCATACTGTTACACAAACCTACCTTGCGGTAGTTCTTACTTTTTTATATTTTATCATACTGTTACATAAACCTACCTTGGTAGTTCTAACTTTCTTATATTTTATCATACTGTTACACAAATCTACCTTGGGAAGTTCTTACTGTCTATAAGTCATGTACCTGTTTCACAAACCCTTCTTTGGGTAGTTCTAACTCTGATGTGATGATATTGTTATACAAACCTACCCTAGGAAGTTCGTTAACGGCCTCGTTGTTTCCATCTGCGATTACATTTTCATATTTTGCAGCACGACCTGAAAGAAAATATAATAATACCATCACTTTTCAGAAAATCTAACGATAATGAAATAAGTTGTTTAGTTTCAATCAGAAATCGTCCATTTATCATCCTGCAATGCTGACCATGCCAATCATTATTTTGTAGCAAAATTATCCTCATGATATCCATTGTTCTTGCTTAGCTTGTAAATCACAGGAAAACTATTATATGGATTTGTTTTTTGTTCTATGTTCAATAAATGATGTACTCGCGCTAAGTTATGACACTGGTACCTACCTCTAGGATTTTTCGATATGAGATACATGTAAGGGTTAGGGTTAACCCTAACCTATATAAGTGTGATGTGACAATGTGATGATTCAGCGTGAGGTATGATCTCCCTGTTCCCAGTGTATATAAGGCAGGATGTTGTGAGGACCCGTTACTGGGAAGACTTTCCACTTCAGTCTTTCTCGGGGAAATCTGGCCGACCTTCGGGAACAATTCTGTTCAATTTTCGTATCTTTTCCACACCAAATATTGAAAATAATAAGTCTGTTTCTGCGTGTTTTCCATACTTTGAAAGTGATATGGGTAAAACAGATAAGGGGAAAATGTGAATAATGATGCAGGAATGAATGTGGGAAAGGTCATGTATTCATAATATGGAAAAAATATGGATAGTAGTTTTAACCTCCATTTCCACATAATTCCATAGCTGAGAGTCGGTGATTCTGCATTTTCTACATATTTTCTCTCTGTGTTTCTTCCATATGTAAAATCTTTTTCCCGCATTTTCCCGTCTGTCTGTCTGTCTGTCTGTCTGTCTCTCGTCTCTGTCTGTCTGTCTGTCTGTCTGTCTGTCTGTCTGTCTCTCTCTCTCTCTCTCTCTCTCTCTCTCTCTCTCTCTCTCTCTCTCTCTAAATATAATATATATTAAAGTTTGCCCTGATCAATATCCTGTGCACAAGTATGCAAACCTAGCAGATGTGGGAGGCTGAGGGTGGCCTTTATCCGGTACAGGGAAATGATGACCATGCTTATACTTCCTTATGCCAAACAAATTGTGAATTTTGTGAAGTTCACATCGAAATGGCGGACTTCTATCGACCTTTTGTTGTTGTGTTTGGGTATTTAACAATATGTCAAGGTAAGTGTGTGGATTTTCTTGTCCTTTGTCGAAAATGTTTTTGTATAGTTATGTTCCTGTTGCTGATCGTTGATTACACTTCTTATCTGTAGTAATTAAAGTAAG
>NW_022979886.1:0-5314 GCF_902652985.1 Pecten maximus | reverse complement strand
TCCCCACGACCTATTAAGTTATAACCCGAATCACAACTTAACCCGAGATCACGACCCTAAAGATAACCCCGAGATCACGACCCTATTTTAAGGGTTAAAAACCCCGAGATCACGACCCAAGAAACCAAAGTACAACTTAAACCCCGAATCACGACCCATTTAAGTTATAATCCCCGAGATCAAAAACTTTAAACCCCGAAGATCACGACCCTATTTTAAGTTATATCCCGAGATCACAACTTTAACCCCGAGATCACGACCCTATTTTAAGCTAATAACCCCGAGATCACGACCCTATTTTAAGTTAATAACCCCGAGATCACGACCCTATTTTAAGTTAATAACCCCGATCACGACCCTATTTTAAGTTAATAACCCGAGATCACACCCTATTTTAGTTAATAAGCCGAGATCACAACTTTAACCCCGAGATCACGACCCTATTTTAAGTTTAATAATCCCGAGATCACAACTTTAACCCCGAATCACGACCCTATTTTAAGTTAATAACCCCGAGATCACGACCCTATTTTAAGTTAATAACCCCGAGATCACGACCCTATTTTAAGTTAACAACGAAATAAAGGACCATTTAGCTGTGTTCCGTCTGCTTCTTTTTTTCTCCGCTCCTGCAGGATATATCATCCTCTTTTTCGCTCATTCTTCATCTCCTCTTCTCATTGCCTTTTTCATATTTCATTACACCATTATTTATTATTATATTCATATTTATCTGCCAGCATCACATTTCGCTTGATCTTCCCCTGTCCTTTAATGCTCGTATCTCTCCTCCTCTCATCTATCTCGTTTCCTCCTTTGTCTCGTCTTTTCCTTTAATCATTTTCTTCTTCATGTCGCCTCTTTCTGTATCTCGTCTCCTGCTTTATCTAATCTCCTCTACCCCGGTATTATATAATTGTCTCCTTTTTCTCATCCCCTTCTTTATCTCGTCTCCTCGTTTAACTCGTTTACTCCTTCGTCTCCTTATTTTTATATCATTTTCTTCTTTATCTCGGCTCCTCCTTCCTCTCCTCTCCTGCTTTATCTCGTCACCTCCTTCCTCTCGTCTCCTCCTTTATCTCCTCACCACCTTCCTCTCGTCTCCATATTTATCTGGTGTCCTCCTTTCTCTCTCTCTCCTCCTTTATCTGAACTCCTTATTAATTTCGTCTCCTCCTTTATCACGTCTCCTAATTTATATCTCGTCTCCCCCTTGTCTCGTCTCCTCCTTCTTCTCGTCTCCTCCTTTATCTCGTCTCCTCCTTCCTCTCGTCTTCTCCTTTATCTTTTCTCCTGTTAAATCTCGCCTCCTGCTTTTTTCTCTCTCCTCATTTATTCGTCTCCTTCTTTACTCGTCTCCTCCTTCTTCTCGTCCCCTCCTTTACCCTCTCTCCCCCTTCCTCTCTCTTCTCCTTTATTTTTTTCTCCCCTTTATCTCCCCTCCCCTCTTTTTCGTCCCTCCTTCCTCTCTCTTCCCTTTATTTTTTTCTCCTTTTTTATCCCTCCTCCTTTATCTCTTCCCACTTTTTCCTCCCCCCTCAACCCTCTCGTCCCCCCCTTTTAATTATTTTCTCTTTCCCCCCTTCCTCTATTAATCCGATTTCCCCTTATTTCATCTCCTCCTTATCTCTTTCCCCCTCCTTTAATCGTCTCTTTCTTTCTCCTCCCCCCCTCCTTTATCTACCTCCTCCTTTCTCGTCTCCTCCTTTACTCGTCTCCCCCTCCTCTCGTCTTCTCCTTCCTCCCCTTCTCCCCCCCTTTTTTTATTTTTCTGCTTTATCTCCTCCCTCTTTAATCTTTTTACCTATTCTCTCCTCCTTTCCTCTCCTTGTCCTTCCTCTCGTCCCCCTCTTTTATATTTTTTTTCTCTTATCTCCCTCCTCTTTTAAATCCGTTTTAAAACCGTATTTCATCTCCCCTTTTTTCTATCCTCCTTTCCTATCGTCTCCTTTATCTCGTCTCCTGCTGATATATACGTCCCCCCTTTTATCCGTCCCCCTTTTCCTCTCGTTCCTCTTTTATCTCGTCTCCTCCTTTTCCTCGTCCTTTCTCCCTTCTCTTCTTTTTTTTCGCTCCTCCTTTATCGGGTTTCCCCCTTCCCTCGTCTTCCTCCTTTACTTGTTTTCATCATTCCTTTCGTCTCCCCCTTCCTCTCGTCTCTTCCTTCATTTCGCCCCCCTCCTTCCTCTCTCTCCCCCTTTCCTTTTTTCTCCTCCTTATTTTTGTCTTTTTTTCCCCTTCCTCTCGTCTCCCCCTTATCTTTTTCCCTCCTTTCCCTCTCTCTCTTCCTTCATCTCTCTCCCCTCCCCCTCTCGTCTCCTCTTTTATATTTTTTATTTTGATCTCCTTTTCCTCTATTAATCCGATTTACCTTTTTCTCTCCCCTTTTCTCGTTTTTCCCCCTAAAATCGTCTCCCCCTTTTATCTCGCTCCTCCTTCCTCTCGTCTCCCTTTTATACCATTTTTTTTTTTTATCTCCCTCCTCTTTTAACCCCTTTTACCCCTTTATTCATCCCCCTTCCTCTCTCTCTTCCTTCCTCCCCCCTTTCTCCTCATATATTAGGTCTCCCCCTTTTCTCTCGTACCCCCTTCCTTCGTCTCCCTCCTTCCTCTTGTCCCCTCCTTTATCCTTTCCCCTCCTTTCCCTCTTGTCTCTTTTCCTCTCGTCCCCTTTTATATATTTTCTGCTTTACTCTCTCCTTTATTAAACCCGTTTTACCTTATCTCTCCCTTTTTCCTTTTTCGATCCTCTTTCTTTTCGTCCCCCCTTAAAAATTCGTCTCCCCCCCTTCCTTTCGTCTCCCCCCAATCCGCGTCTCCTCCTTTATCTAATCTCCTCCCTTCTCTCGCCCCTTTCTTCTTGTTCCTCCCCCTCTCTTTTTCCCCTCCTTTATCCTTTTTTTCCCCTTCTTCTCTCGTCCCTCCTTTTCTCGTCTCGTACTTCACTCCTCTCCTCCTTCCTCTTTTTCCCCCCTCCTTTTTCTCTTTTTCCCTTCCTCCCTCCCTTTTCCTCGCTCCTGCTATATAAACTCCCCCCAAATCTCATCTCTTCCTTTCTCTCGTCTCCTCCTTTATCTCTTCTCCTCCTTCCTCTCGTCTCCTTCTTCCTCTCGTCTCCTTCTTCCTTTCGTCTTCTCCTTTATCTCTTCTCCTCCTTCCTCTCGTCTCCTCCTTCCTTTAGTCTCCTCCTTTATCTCGTCTCATCTTTTATATTATTTTCTGCCTTATCTCCTTTCCTCTATTAATTCGTTTTACCTTATCTCATCTCCTCCTTTATCTCGTCTTCTCCTTTATCTCGTTACCTCCTTCCTCTCGTCTGCTCCTTTATCTTGTGTCATCCTTCCTTTCGTCTCCTCCTTCCTCTCTTCTCCTCCTTTATTTCGTCTCCTCTTTTATACCATTTTCTCCTTTATCTTGGCTCGTCTCCTCTTTTATCTCTTTTCCTCCTTGATTTCGTCGTCTTTCTTTAAATCAATTTCTCCTTGATCTCGTCTCCTTCTTTATATCGTCTCATTCTTTATTTTCGTCTCCTCCTTCGTTTCGTCTCCTTCTTTTGTCATTTTTCTACTTTTTTCTCAGCTCCTTCTTTATCTCGTCTACTTTATCTCATCTCCTCCTTCCTCTCGTCTCTTGCTTTATCTCGTCTCCTCCTTCCTCTCGTCTCCTCCTTCCTCTTGTCCCCTCCTTCCTCTCGTCTCCTCCATTATCTCGTCTCCTCTTTTATATTATTTTCTGCTTGATCTCCTCTCCTCTATTAATCCGATTTACCTTATTTTATCTCCTCCTTTATCTCGTATCCTCCTTTATCTCAGCTCCTTATTTATTTCGTCTTCTCCTTTATCTTGTCTCCTCCTTCCTCTCGTATCCTTCTTCCTTTCGTCCCCTCCTTCCTTTCGTCTTCTCTTTCATCTCGTCTCCCTCTTCCTCTCGTCTCCTCCCTCCTCTCATCTCTTCCTTTATCTCGCCTCCCTTTCCTCTCGTCTCCTCCTTCCTTTCGTCTCCTTCTTTTTGTCTCGTCCTTTATCTCGTCTCGTCCTTCCTCTCGTCTCGTCCTTTATCTCGTCTCCTTCTTTGTGTCTCCTCCTTCATCTCGTCTCCTCCTTTCTCTCGTCTCCTCCTTTATCTCAGCTCTTATTTATTTTGTCTCCTCCTTTATTACGTCTCCTCCTTCCTCTCGTCTCCACATTTGTCTCCCCTTCTCCTTCCTCTCGTCTCCTTCTTCCTTTTGTCGCAACCTTTATCTCGTCTCCTCCTTTATCTCGTCTCGTTCCTTTCGTCTTCTCCTTCATCTCGTCTCCTCCTTCCTTTCGTTTCCTCCTTTATATCTTCTTCTCCTTTATCTCGTCTCCTCCTTCCTTTCGTTTCCTCCTTTATATCTTCTTCTCCTTTATCTCGTCTCGCCCTTCCTCTCGTCTCCTCTTCTCGTCTCCTCTTTTATACCATTTTCTCCTTTATCTTGGCTCGTCTCCTCTTTTATCTCTTTTCCTCCTTGATCTCGTCGTCTTTCTTTAAATCAATTTCTCCTTGATCGCATCTCCTTCTTTATATCGTCTCATTCTTTATTTTCGTCTCCTCCTTCGTTTCGTTTCCTTCTTTTATGTCATTTTCTACTTTTTTCTCAGCTCCTACTTTATCTTGTCTACTTTATCGCATCTTATTCTTTAACTCGTCTCGTTATTATCGTTTCCTTATTCTCGTCTCCTCTTTATCGCCTCTCCCCTCTTTATCATTGTCTGCCTTATCTCTTCTCCTTCTTTCGTCTTTCTTTTACCTAGTCTCCTCTTTTATATTACTTTCTCCTTTATCCCATCCCATTCTTTATTTTGTCTCTTGATTTACTTCATCTCCTCTATTATCATTTTCACCTTTATTCCATCTCCTTTATCTCATTTTCTCCTTCGTCTAGTCTCCTTCTTTTATGTCATTTTCTCCTTTATATCGTCTCCTCCTTAATAATTATGGTCTCTTCCTTGATCTCGTCTCCTCCTCCCTATCGTCTCCTCCTTTCTTTGGCCCCCCCCCCCCCCCCCTTTATCTCCTCTCCTGCTTTATTTCGTCTCTTCTTTTACATTTTTTTCTGCTTTATCTTGGCTCCTTCGTCTCCTTCTTTTACTTTATACTCCTTCATCTCGTCCCCTCATTTATCTCGTCTCCTCCTTTGTTTCATCCCATTCTTTATATCATTGTCTCCTTTATCTCATCTCCTTCTTTATCTCGTTTCCTCCTTTATTTCGTCCTCTTCCTTTACATCATTTTCTCCTTTATTTCATCTCATTCTTTATTTTGTCTCCTCATTCGTTTCGTCTCCTTCTTT
>NW_022979885.1:0-18911 GCF_902652985.1 Pecten maximus | reverse complement strand
TTTAAACTTCAGTTTATGCTATCTTGTTTAACCCTGTTCGGTTGTTTTATGATACTTATATTTAATTGACAGATTTATCTCAGAACAATGCTAAGCCTTAATACAGTTCACTTATATCGACGAATTTTATCATAAAACTTTGTCAGTTCCAGGTACGTTTGTTCGGATTTTAAAACGCAACGTTGAAAATTGAGCAATTTATGAAGTATTGCTTTACCCTGCACATCCAGTTTTTCGGTTTCCTTTTGATCCCCCTATTTCAGGTTTCGGTTTTTGTCGCTACGTGTCATCTTTCAAAATCCCGTTTTTATTGAAGCATTGATTTAAAGAAATGAGCCGTAATTATTTTTGCGGGTAACTCCGATCACTCTTCGGGTAAATTCAATCACTTGTCGGGTAACTTCCATCACTTGTCGGGAACTTCGATCACTTGTCGGGTAACTTCGATCACTCGTCGGGAAACTTCGATCATTTGTCGGGTAACTTCGATCACTTGTCGGGTAACTTCGATCACTTGTCGGGTAACTTCGATCACTCGTCGGGTATTTTCAATCTAACTGTGGACGAACGTGTTTTCGTTTACGACTTTTATGTAAAAATTTAAAGACGATGAAATAGGAACTAAACCAAAAATCAAAATACACAGGTGAATATACATTTTGTGTAGGAATGCAAAGTATTCAAGTTTTTAAAGACATGCAAATAGAGTTCAGGCAACACGTCTCTTTAATTACTTATTCCTATCTCCATTTAACTTCATACTGGATTCCATAGTCAAATAAACACATTGTATAAGCTTCCCATCAGACATACACTTATAGACGTGTTGACTGACTCTTTTTGGTTTCATTTCAGCTTCGTTTGGGCTTCAAACTGCTTCAACTTGAGAAAAGTTGCCATTACACTTTAAAGGTAAAAATGCGTGATGTCTGGGTCCGCCCTAGCTCAGTCGGTCAAATAAAATGCCCGTCACAGGTGAAGATCCTAGGTGCGTGGTTCGACTTAACAGTTTAAGTCTCTCAGGAAGCTGAGAAAAGCGACAGTCTGTCCTATCGTGGTTATGCCCTAGGACAAGACTCTACTTACCCGATGCTCTGGATGACATGCCAAAAGTGTAGTTTTTGATCTCCGTATAAAAAGCATGTCAAAAATGTAGATTTCTATATCCGTATTAAAACATTCCAAAAGTGTAGTTTTTGATCTCCGTATAAAAAGCATGTCAAAATGTAGTTTTCGATCTCCGTATTAAAACATTCCAAAAGTGTAGTTTCTATCTCGTATTTAAAACATGCCAAAAGTGTAGTTTTCGACCTCCATATTAAAAAGCATGTCAAAAGTGGGGTTTTTTTATCCCCGTAATAAAACAGGCCAAAAGTGTAGTTTTTTTATCTCCGTATTAAAACATTCCAAGATGTATTTTTCGATCTCCGTATAAAAAGCATCCCAAAAGTGTAGTTTTTTTATCTCCGTATTAAAACATACAAATTTTTAATCTCCGTATTAAACTGACCGAAAGTGTAGTTTTCTATCTCCGTTAAAAACATGCCAAAAGTGTAGTTTTTGATCTCCGTTTTAAAAACATGCCAAAGTGTAGTTTTCTATGTGCATATTAAAACATGCCAAAGTGTCTTTTTCGATCTCTGTTTTAAAAACATGCCAAAAGGTCGTTTCGATCTCCGTATTAAAACTTTCCCAAAAAAGTGTAGTTTTATATCTCCGTATTAAAACATTCCAAAAAGTGTATTTTATATCTCCGTATTAAAACATTCCAAAATGTAGTTTTTTGATTCCGTATAAAGGATGCCAAAAGTGGTTTTTCGATCTCCGTATCAAATTGATACAGATTTTTCCAAAAAAGTAATAAGAGTGACTGTAATGAGTGTTGGTAAGGTAGCCTTTTAAATAAGTGGGTTTGTTTCAAAATATGGCTAAAATACAACAAGTCAAGAGAAAAAACATGCTTAGATGTGAGAAACATTTGTACACGATCGATTTGTCAAAATACTTATACAATTGAATATCTAGTTGGCAAGAGACCTGTGTTTATCACTGTATTTTTCCCTTGAGACAGGTAAATTCATGATTTTCAAAAATGTAGAAACCCGGTCTTATTTCGATTTTTCATTTCTTTCTGTTCCCAATCCACTTCTAATATCCATGCATGACATTTCAGAATACAAATATAATTTATATCTTAATTTGGGCATGTTAAACCCTGACTCGGTAATTACAATATACTATATACATTCTTATATAAATTCCCCTTAGCGGGGCTTGAAGTCTCTGCAATGGGAGTCCATTTGAAATATGAAACAACCAATGCATCAGAACAAATATGTTTTGTTGTTTTTTACGGGGTTTTTTTTATAAAGACTCAAAATCCAAAATGGCTGCCTGTCGGCCATTTGTTTTTTCTTATCAAAAATCAGTACCAAATAAAACATTCAAGCAGCAAAATAATAATTTGTAGAAAACACAATCAAAAATCTGCCGAGTGTGACTTTATATATTGAGAAACCTGACATCTTCATTATGAAATATTCTTTTGGGTGGTAGGTAGGGTATTTCTTCATAGTATCCACATATCAAAAAATCCACATATAGACTTCGCTTCAGGCTTTGCCTGTTTCATATTTATTTATTTATTTTGGTGCCATTTAGTGTAAAACGAAGTTCTCACCACAATTTCCCAATTTGAACGATGTAAGTAGCATGCTTTTTTCTTTTGTTTCAGGGTCCACTTAATCATGGAAAATTTTACGTTACCACAAACATCAGAAGTATGACCAAATCCCATTCTTTCCTGGGGGAAACTCTTTTTCGACATCTACCCAAGACGCAACTATTGACAACACACATCACTGTGTACTTTACGTCGGCAGCCAACCAGTCTGTCATAAACCGAGATTGATTACGGAGCCTCAGGGGGTGTATTTCTACCTTTAAATCCCAATATTTCATCGTTTGGGGCCTTATCGGGAACACGCTGTCCTTTATAGTGGTGAATCCAGCTGCCCTAAGTCTCGCGTTCTACCTCTATCTAGCGGTGCTGGCCCTTTGTCTGATAGTGTAGTTTTAATACTTTTGGGGGTTTCCTAATTATTTTGACCCCAGTGTTTCTTGTCGGCACATAAAGATACCCCAAACGAAATTTATACTCTCCTTTTTATATATGTTATATAATATTCTCTCCAGTATTCTTCCTGGATCATAGTGCCCTAAGTGTCGATCGTATTTGCCGTCTGTCATCCATTGATGTCAAAACATTTTGTACCCGAAAGGGCGATCCCCCACACAATGTGTATATTCCTGGCAATCTTTGCCCTCGACTTTCCTTTGGGTTTTGTTTCAAATGGAATGTGATAACACTTCTTGCTCTTTCCACGAATCTATTCACTTCCTGCGGAATAATTTTATACAAACGATCTACCTACCAGCGATGGGACCAGTTGCTATTTATTATGGTACTAAGTTACTAATTGTCGAGGTCTTTATATTGCTAATAAACGTTTGACAACACTTATAAACACTGACATTTAGGCAAATGAAGATAAAGTCCCTTCAACGTTGAAACCCAATGGTTTATTGATGGCCTACCGTGCTGATATTCTTCATGACGTCCCTTCCTTGTGATTGCGGAATGACCTATTTCCCTAGCTGCTGAGTAGGATTTACAGTTTTTATGCATTTCCCAAATCCATACATCATATGTTTTTGATTGACGTTTTATCTGCCCTGAATCATGCTGCTAAATTTTTCCACTCTATGGTCTGACATGGACAACTTTTAGGGAAAAATTACTAAACTGTTTTGTCGGTGCCGTTTCAGGGGGGGTGGACAGTTGATGTTTGCATTCAACTGTTTTTTCACTAAAAACATACTTTTTTTTTCCCAAACGATTCAAATTTTTCCTGTTTTAAACAAAAGTATCGAGACAGCGTTAATCAATAACTGAGGCCACCGGCCTATATGGTTGGGGTTTTACAAATGACTACCCCTTAATTTTCAAAAACTAATTAAATGCATTTCATGCAAAACACGGAAAAGATATTATGTAAGTTTTTCAAAAAAAATTCAAAAGTAATCCCTTTATGCAGCTTTAGTGAAATTCTTTACAAATAATGTAGAATTTTTGGGGTGAAACCATTGATTGTGGAATTTTATAAATAGCTTGAGTATTTACTAGGGAAATAATTTTTGATTGAGATTCAGAATATACACTCACATGGTAAGCCTATTGTTTCTCTCTAATCTTTTTGCATGTTTTTTTTGTTTTCTATTGTTTTGGGTCATTAAGACCCAAAAAAAATAGAAAAAGACTTCAAAAAACTTAAATTAAAATTTTTTTGGTGGGAAAATTTAATGAAAAGGTTTTCGAAAAATGTATAAAAAGTAAGAAACTTTAAATCAAAATCAAATTTCTATCTCGGGGACTTGACACCGGAATACACTATGGGGTAAATTTTGGGGTTCATACGTGTTTTTGGGGGAATAAGGTTTGAGGTATTTTTTATGGTTTTTAGGTTGGGGGGGTCATCTGTAGTTTTAAAGGGTTAAAATGGGCCCATATTGTGTTTTTGTATAATTTTAGGGAAAACTGTAATTTAGAAAAGGTTTTTGGGGGTCTACTGTTAGTTTGTAAATTTGGGTTCATCTGAATTTTAAAAGGTTTGGGGGTTCTGTAATGTTTTTTAAAATTTTGGGTGTATATGTTTTGGGCTATCTGTGTTGTGTATAAGGTTGGTGGTCTAATGGTGTTGATAAAAGGTTTGGGGGTTATATTTGTTGTAAAAGGTGGGGGTCATACTGTATGTTGTGCATCAGGTTTAGTCGTACTGTAGTGTTGTATAAGTTGGGGGTTTTATACGTGTTTGTGTAAAAGGGTTTGGTGGGTATACTGCGTGTTTTAAAAGGGTTGGGGGGTTATAGAGTGGGGGTTAAGGTTGGTGGTCTCTGCAGTGATGGGGTTTAAGGGTTTGGGGGGGCTACTGTGTGATGGTAAAAGGTTGGTGGGAAAACTGTATTGATGGTATAAGGTTGGGGGGTCTACTGATGGGGGTTTAAAAGGTTTGGGTGGGTTTACGTAGTGTTTGTGCATAAGTTGGGGGTTATACTTAATGTTGTTTTGGGGTTTTGGAGGCATACTGCAGTGTTTTGTAAAAGGTTTTGGTGGGTATACGTAATTTGTGTAAAGGGTTTGGTGGGTCAACGAATGTTGGGGAAAAGGTTTTGGGGTCATAATGTGTTTTTGCGTATTTTTGGGTGGGTTTACTGTGTTTTGTGTATAATTTGGGGGGTCAACTGTAATGTTGTGTTAAGGTTTGGGTGGGTCATACTGTAAGTTGTGTAAAAGGGTTGTGGGTCAAAATGTCGTTTTGTGTATAATTTGGGGGGTTTTATCTGTTGTTGTGTTAAAAGGTTGGGGGGTAACTGTAGGGTGTAAAAGGTTGGTGGGTTATGTAGTGTTGTGTTAAGGTGGGTGGGTATACGTGTTTGTGTTAAGGTTGGTGGGGGGTCCTATTGTAGTGATTGAAAGGGCTTTGGGTCATTTTAGTGTTGTGTAAAAGGTCGGGGGGTCCTATTGTATTATTGGTATTGGTTGATGTTGCTTCAGTATTTTTAATATATTGTGTTTTCATGAAGAAAAAAATATCTTTTTAAACGGGATCTAATATTTGTTTAGTTTTTAAAACCAAAAGTTAAAATAGCATTTTTCAAAAAAAAATCATCATAAAAGAACAGAAAACACGGTTCAAAAAAGCCAACGAAAGTGAAATCCCTTTCGTTGTTACAAAACCCCGACTGTTACCCCGCGTTAATATGAAAATCGGGCCCGGGTGTTTCAAAAGGTGTTTGGGGCAATTTACGTTTAAAAAAAAAAGTTTTTTCCTGATCAATCATTTCTGGAAAAACAAACTTGACAAAATTTAAAAGGACTTAGAAATTGTCACTTTCTAAATCTGCCTATTTAAGAATAAAAACCCCCGGGTTTTTGAGGTAAAAGACAAAATAGTTTTCAGGTCAAGTGTTAAGCTAAACCCTTTTTAAACGCTAGGCCCATTTTTTTTGAAGTGGTAAAGTATACTTTGACTTTACATTGACCAATGATCACTAAAAACCCAAAAGCAGGTGTGGCTCAAAAAATTTGTATAAAAGGTTAAAACATCGCCGCATACGGACGCACAACTTTTAAATTCCCTTTTGGGCATAAAAACCTTTTCAAAAATTTCCTCCACCGTAAATACATTTGTATTACTAAAGACACATTACTTTTTTTTTATTACTTTTCATAACAAAAATACCGGGTAGCTTTATTTTTTAAAATCGTCGAGGTAGGGAGAAAGAATAATTTTTCGTTTTTCCGGGTGAATTTGTAAAAAAGAGTTGCCGCGTCTTTAAATACAAATACTAAATATATATTTGCAGTAAAACAAGTATAAATAGTATAACAATCATGACCCCGGGGGCAGTACCCCTTTTTGTCTCTGTAAAAAAAATTTCATCTCGCATGAAAAAACCTCTTCGCACCATGCAGGTCCGACTTTTTTTTTGGGGTTAAAAGACCCTTTTTTGATAATTAAATACGGGATGGATAGCCACTTGATCGAAAAGGTGGGAAAATAAAAAAAATGTGTAGTCTGGAGTTGGGTTAAAATTTATACAAGAGTTGAGGTCAATTGTTGTTTTGTGAAATTTAGACAGTCATAAAGGCTTTTCGCATACAAAAGCTCATTGTGTCAAAATGTTTTTCCCCTGCATATGAGGGGTCAAATTTTTTTATTCCCTTTTAAAATTTTTCTTTTTTGGGCTTAATTTTCCGTTAACGCTTAAATTACCTTTAACATATAGGGTGTCCCAAAATTGCTTTACATATCAATCCATCTATTACTTTTCAAAATCTCTTTAATTTTTAGAGGCTTTAAAATCGAAACAACTACTCGGGGGATTTTTATTATCCCACATCCTACACAATGATCCTGCCCTTCTACCTTTTGTCATTATAATAAATTTTTAGCTTCTGAGGTGTTGTTTTATCCAGGCCTTTGGACCCTCGTTGTTTTTTTTTAGGAGGTGTTCCCTGACTCGGGGTTGTTATTTGGCTACACTTATATATAAACACCATTTTTTGGGTCCACCTCTTTATTTATAAAACTGCACATAAGTCCCTACCAATATACAACTGAAGAAAAATTTCTTTTTTATGTCGGTAAAAGGGAATTTTATCAATATAACCCCCAAAAATGTCATGACTAAAAAAAATTGATTAAAAGACTTCATAAACCCGGTGGGGGTTTTAATCTGATGAATAGTTTCATGAATAAAAAATTTTTGTTAGTTTAAAAAAACAATGACCAAGCCCGAAAGCTGGTGAAAAATAGTTTGTGTTTGGAGTGGATCCCTCTCAGAATCTACATGTTTACCCCGGGAAATGATATGGACCAGATTAATAATTCCTTAAATTTTTTTTTCTGTATTAAAGAAATCCAAAACTCTGATTGGTCGCAAGAGGAAATAAACTTTTTGTTTATACCCAGTGAAAAAGTTAAAGGTATGCCAAAAGTCAAAAAATAAATTTAAAATATATATTAGTGAATATTGTAAACTATCGTAATACATTGTTTGGTTTGACAATATAACTGGATAAAAATTAAAAAAGTTATTGATTTTCCTATCATTTTGATATTTCCCTCTCTTTTCCATGGGGTTTCCCGGTTTTATACAAAATATGGATCATGTTCTTGTTGATTGGTCCAGGGGCTGGCTAACGAATTCTGACTGGTTGAATTTTTGATGACCATATACATGCTAGCGGCTGCCCCCGTGAGCCCAAAAACTGGGAAATTTTTCCACCACGCACAGTAAACAGACCACTGAATGATGAGGATTAACTCATATTTGCAATAAATAACGAATAAGGGAATGAAATGACACTCACAAAGTTTCTATCTGCTATGAATTTTTTTATTTTTTAAATCTATGTTATGTCTATTAGTAACCCAAATGGAAAGTCTTTCTTAAATCTAGCCATTAAAATGTTCATTTCAAGCACGAAACCGTATTTCAGTTTATTCTTTTTTTTTACTGGTTTTAAATCGAAAACTCTTTAAATAAGAAAAAGTATCTTCAAAGGCCCTTTTTCCGGCTTTTTCGAGTTTCGGCCCCCCAAAAGAATCCAATTAAGATCCACAGTCTTCTAAACATATCTTTTATAACTTTCCCAAAAAATTCTTAAGCCTGTCATTTCAACGAAAAAAGAAAAAAGGGTTAATCTTCTTTTGTATTGTTTTTTTAATGAAGATGTTTTCAACTGGAATTTTTTGAACAAATGCCCTGTTACCATTGCCCTCTTCGTCTTTTTTTTATTTCATATTTTCTTTATATCATACAATAAAAAACATACCCTATGCGTAATTAAAGATGATAGGAAATTTATCCGTACATTACATATTTAACGTCGTTGTTAGGTAAACCTTTATATTTCCCTAAAGCGATTCGAAAAGCGCTGATTAGAAACGGATTGATAATAAACCTAAGTAGTCAAAAAACCCCAAAATCATCAACGGTGGTTTTATATTTTTATATCAAAATTTTTCGATACTTAACTTTTTATCGCGAACATTGCTAAATCGAAAACATAAATTTTTTGTATTTTTTCAAGGGAAAAAAAATTTTTAAAACCGAACAAAAGGTTTATTTCAGAAATCCTTTGGAAAACCCTTTTGACTGCAGGTTGAAAATTCTTGGTTATTTTTCAGCCCCCGTTTTTGATGTTTTGGTTTTGTTTTAATTATTTCGAAAAGGACACTTTATGATATTTCAGTTTTTTTGAAAACTTTTTAAAAATTTGTGCTTTTTTAAAAGGATTAATTATCAAAGTCATTGCATCTACCAATCTTGTTTTTGGGAATTCCTTTGTTTATTTCCATCTTAACCCTTTTATTTTAAATTTTGTTTATATATTTAAAAGTTATATTATATCATTTTTTTTGATGTCCCATCAACACTTAAGAAAAGCGGATGACACCCTTTAAAAATGTAATTCTTTTTTAAAACATTTTGGATGTCTAAAAATAAAAGGTTCCCCAAACGAGAGGAGTTTGTTTTTCTTTTTTATCCAACTCGAGTTCTTTATCCCATAACTTTTTACTTACAAAGAAAGCTGTCAAGTTAAAAATTCCCCCAAGGAAACAAAAATTCCGTAAACCAATCACCCGCGAAAAAATATACTTCGTTATAAACGAAAGCTAATCGTATTTTAGTGCACGAATGAACCTCTTACATTTTATAAATGATAAAATTTTAAAAAACAAAAATTATTTTGACAATCCTTTTTCTGTGTAAAATTATTAATCGAAACTTTAAAACTCCGCTTTAAAAATTTTCGAAGACACACTGTCATCGCGAAGTCGAAATCCCGTGAATATTAAATAATTTTATAAATTTAATTATCGTCCTTTTTCCGGTTTTTGTGGTATGTTTTTACGGGTTATTGTGATGTTAAATGTTCATTCTGAAAAAGTTTTTTATTGTTGATTTTTTTTTTTTTTCTGTTGCTCAATATCCGTACCAAAATGAAACCGAATTAGAGCAAATCTTACCAGGAACGGAAAAGCTCTAGGCAAGGCCCTACGTTAGATGCCGCAAAAATTTCATTTAATGACCACGATTAGGCCAGCTTTTAACCATTTTGTTTTTCATTGTTCATTTTCAAAATCAAGGGGGGGTCATTTATTTATAAGAACATTATTACATAAAACAAAATTTTTTCAGAATTATTTTTTTCAAACTCAAAAGTTCACCCTCTCTTTTAAAATATTACATTCAAAAATCTCTTTTTTGAAAAGCCCCAAACGCCCCTTTTTAAAAAAGGCTAAAATGGCTTTATAATGCTGTAAATTTTTTATTATTATAAATTTTAGATTCTCCAAAAGCCTTTTACTAGGGTAACTCCTAATTTAAAAAAGGATTTTAAATAAAAATTCTCTCTCTCTTCTTCTCTTAAAGCTTTAAAAAATTCGTTTTTTTTTTATTTTTTATTTTTATCTCATTTTCCCCCCCCTTTTTCCACTACTTTCCCAAAGCATGTAAACTGTTCCCAAAATATTTATTCAAATTTAATTGTTTTTTCAGGGTGTAATGGGGTAAGGGTAAAAGTAGGGAAGGGTTATTGTATGTTAGAGTATATATTCCCTTGAAAAAGTTTTATTGGGCTAGGGGTTATTGTATTGTGGTGACATTTATAATTAGAAAAAAAATGATAAGGGGTAATTTTGGGGTGGGTTTAAAGATGCAATTATTTTAATAAGAAAATTTTCTATTTAGTTTCTCGCATTTAATTTTTTGTGTTGGCATATGCATAGTGTGTGTAAAATGTGTGTATTAATTTAAAGTTTAATTACGGTCTTTTAAAATCTTTGATTTATACAAAATTTGTAAACTAAATTTATTTCGTTTAACACCCCTTGGGATGGTTGTGTATGGTGGGAATTTGTATTGTACATTTTTTTTTTATGAAAAACTGAATAAAAAATAAAATTTTGAAAAAAAAAAAATCAAGGCGGGGTCAGGTTATTTTGATACTGTGGGCCTTTTTGATGCAATATATCGTTTCCCGCGTCGTTATTTTTTAAAAATCAAAATTTTAATTTCACGAAAAAAAAACCCCGATTAGTAGACTTTCTGAGGGCAACCAGTTTGCTAATGTTACCACCTCAATCCACCAAAGTGTCCTGTTGTCTTTTGAAGCCAGACGACAAAAAAAAATAAATGATATGTAAAAAAAGTCGTGGTAAAGGCCCCAGGTTATCATCGATTTGTTGGTGTTAAATACCAAAGACACCGTCCCTCCGGAAGATTTTCCGGTTTAAATTTTCCCCCAGCTCTTTAAAACTTGTTTTGCATTTTAATATTATTTGTTTTCGGTTTGTTTTCTGGAGATTTTTTCATTTTTCAACCGATTTTTTAATACTTAAAAGATTTTTTTACACTTTTTTTTCATCGGACGGAACAATTTCCCCGTCAAATTTTTGTATGTTTACATTTTATTTGCTCTGATTTTCACTCTGTGTCTACCAAAAAAATACAAAACACCAGATAACCTGTTACGGGGTTTGAGAAAACTTGAAACATTGGTGCTTTTTTTTGAAAATTAATTTTTATTTCCCTATTCCATAGTTTGTAGCAAATCAAACATAACGCACTTTAGTTTTTTTTTTTGGGGGATCTTAGGAATATAGAGTAACTTTTGAAATAATTTTTCAATCCTTTAGTATGCGCAATAAAATTATTGTTGTCTGCGGTCTTCGGTTCTTTTTCGAATGGTTATTTGGAGGAGTAACTATTTTTTTAAAAATGACTTTTTCCCATTTTTCCCCCCCCCCCCCCCCCCCCCCCACAAAAAACAAAACCCCCCCCCCCCCCCCCCCCCCCACCCCCTTTGTCATTTTATTTTGGGTTTTTTTGTATTTTTTATTTTTTTCATTAATAGCAGATTTTGAAAATACAAAAACCTGAAACCCCAAAACCTTATTTAAAAGGTTATAAAGAAATTATTATTATTTTTTCCCCTTTATCAAATAACCTCTTTCAATTTTGGGGATTTCAAGTAATAAAAATATCAGTAACCATGTTTTCAAACATTAATGGGTAAAAAGAATAATAAATTTAATTCAGTTTGAGCCCAAATTTTGGGAATGAAACTAATTTAAAAATTAAATTCTTTTAACCCCCTTAAAAAGAATCGAACATTTTTTCCAAAAATTGTTATTTTTTTTCCCAAAAAGGGAACCTGGGAAAAATCCCAAAAAATTTGGGATTTTACAAAGGGGCTGAAATTTAATAGGGGAAGTCCCCCCCTTTTCATTCATTAAGATGCAACTCAAACATTCAAAGTGGACTTTTTAAAAAAAAAAATTGACGCCCCTGCTATTAAATATTTGAGTGAGGTTGTAAAATCGCTTTTATTTAATAAATTAATTGAACAAAATTAAATAAGGCCAAAAAAATGTAAATTTTGTATTGAATTAAATAAAATTATTTCTATAACCCATCCCAAGGGTCAAAACCCTGGGTAAAAAAAAAAAAAAAAAAAAGAAAAAAAAAAAAATATTTTGAAAGTACCAAACAAGTTCTTTTTCACCAGAAGGATAGTTTGATTTCCAATCTGGAATTTAGAATTTCGTCAATTTTTCGCTTTTTTTCCCCCCACTCAGGCCGCGTGGTCAAACATAGTCCAATATATATAAATACATATATATATTTAATCGCTCACAAAATTTCTACAATTTTTTCTATATTTGTTTTTTTACACATGACTAAATATATAAACATTAATTTGCACAGATATCCCATTTGTATTTATTAAAGTTTGTTTATTTCCAATAGCAAAAATTCAAATAATTTCTGTTTTTTTATTTAGTTAACAAAAACATGGGGCCCCCATCTTAAAAAAAAAAAAAATACAGACCCAAGGTGGGGATTAAATTTATCAACTTTTTAAAAGGACTTTTAAATTTAAATCCTTTTTAAGTTAAAATTTGATTTTTACCCTATATTTTGGGAAAGGAATAAAAGAAATTTTTGAACTGTTATTCAGTCCTTCAACCTTTTTTGGGCCAAAAACCCCTTTGGGGAGAATGTACTTTTAAAAAATATTTGAAATTGTTTTTGAGAACTTTTAAAGAAAATTCACTTGTGCCTTTTAAAAAAAAAAATAGAATCAATTTTGGGTTTCATCATAATAATTTTAAAAGTTTTCAAATTTTTTAATATTTTAAAGTTTTTAAAATTTTGTTATTTATTCAAATTTTTTTGATTGTCAAAATTTGAATTATCTTTTTTTTTTTATTATATAAAAAAAAAGATTTTGATTGGACCAGTTTTTTAGTTATCATTTCAGTTTAAATTTAAATTTTATTTTAATAATGTCTTCTCTTTGTCTCCCAAAACAAATTTTGCAAATTTTTTCCCCATAAAGTCCCCATGGACCCTTTTTCTTCCTTTTTTATTTTATTTTAATTTCAAAATTATAGAAATTCTATAATCTTCCAGCTTTGGAAATAACAGCTTTTTTTACATTTAAATCATATTACACGTACATTTTTCAGGTTCAAAAATGTAATACATTTGGTTTTTAATTGTTTCTTCATTAAAGGGTGATTCCATCATTATTTAAATTCAAAGGGTTTGGTCTCAAATCAAACTTATTGGAAAAATATGATTTTTCCCCCAAATAGTAATATTCGAATCTTTAATTACATAAAAATAAACATTTGATCGCAGGGGAATTAAACAAGTTCTCCAAATTTAAGTCCAAAAATTTTTTATTCCCACCAAAAAAAACTTTTTTAATTGAAAGCCAGTCATATTTTTGTAGGATTCATATTTTTTGTAATTTGGCATTTTTTTTCCCTGTTCAAAAATGGATTTCATCAGTAAAAAATGTCAGGTTTCGATTCTAAAAAAGGAATGTCCCTCTAAATTGATCTTATTATATAATTAAAGCCAGGGGCTTTAAGAAAAAGGGGCCCATTGAAAGTTTTGGAACTTCAAAACCCTATTTCCCCCCCCTAAAAAAACCCCTTTTATGTTTTTAAATTGAGTACAAAAGATTGTTTTTTAAAAATTTTTTTTTTACTAAATTTTAGGCAATATTTTTGTGAAATAAACATTTTTATACTTCCCAAAGCCGTCTTTAAAATTCAAAATAAATATGACAATTATTTTTTTTAAAAATTGCAAAAAATTTTTTTTAAAATAAATTTCATTTTTAAAATTTAAACATTATTTTGGTACAACACAATTGCCATTTATCTAGTTATTTCTGCTGATAAGAGACAACTAACATGTATAAGCCTGCATTTTATAAATGATAAAAAATTGGGTTTCAATGGGCTTTATATAGGCCTACTAATTAGTCTAGCTCGGACATTTTAAAAGGTTTCTAGCCCCCGTTTAAAATTAAACCCTTTTTCTAATTTTAATAACAATGCGAGCAACACTCGTATCACTGAACTAAAAAATAAAAAAAACTGGTAGAACCTACTAACCGATAGGCACTTGTTTCCTATGCATATACCAGCCTAGTTTTCTTTCGGCATGTTATTGTTTACAATGCAAAAACAAATGCCTGTGTAACCAAGTTAATGAAAAAAAATGCAAGGCGGCCAAATTTTACGATGAATCGATCATAAAACCCGTGTTGCAAGCCTACCTTTTTTTTCAATGGGAAACCCCCTAAAAATAAATTTCAAAGGACCCTATCTGAGTTTAAAACCAAAGTACTCCTGTCTTTTTGGTACAAAGATCGGTCAAAGTGAATTGGGGAGATGACATTTGGTAAAATTCCCCACGGTTTTGGCGACATGATAAAAAAAAGCGAAAAAATCCGCTTTTTGGGTTTCTTAATTTTTATATGAGAACAAAAGCATTATAACAAGTTTTTAAACACTATAGTGAATTTTGGGGGGTTTACAGTTAAGATTTTTTGCCCTGGGAAAACCATCCCGGTTTGGACCATTTCCCGGGCCCCTTTTTGGACCCTCGATTTTCTTTGTTCGTATTTTTGGGAAGGAGGCAAATCTTGTTTGGGGGTACCCTTTTTTTCCCGTATTTAGAGGTTCGCTCGGGCGCCTTCGGCGCCCAGAGTGCCTCTTATCAATTACTATCCCACAAATTTTTTCACGTGGGATTAAAAATATTTAACGTGTGCGGTAAAAGCGGGCATTTTTTCCCGGAAGGCGGTTTTAAAAAGGGGTGATTAGAAGATGAATATATAGAGGACTTTTCCCTTAATCTTCTAAATCATTATCTACCCCCTTTGTTTAAAACCCCTGTTGGTGTGTTTTTTATATCTTTATATTAATTGACAATTTATCTCAGAAAACTATCTAAGCCTTAATCATTTTTACTTTTTTCCAATTTTTTTAAAACTTTTCGTTCCGGGGACTGTTTTTTATTTTTTAAAAACCCCGTTTTGGCATTTTTTTTTTGTCTTTTCCCTGCACATCCTTTTTTTTTTCCTTTTACCCCCTATTTTTGGTTTTTTTTTTGGGTGGCTCTTAAATCCCCTTTTTTTTGAAGTTTATTTTGAAAAATTTTTTTTTTTCGGGCTGTACCTTGGAAAATTAATTTTGGGGAATTATCATTGGGGGAACTTCGATCCCTTTTTTAATTTTTTTTCATTGTGGGTTTCCTGTGGTTTATATGTGGGAAATTGATTTTGTGGGAAATTCGTTTTTTGGGTAACCTCCTTGCGGGGTTTGGGCAAAACCCTCGGGTTTTTTTTAACTGTCGAAGTTTTTTTTTCTTCGACTTTTATTAAAAAGAAAGCGATTTTAAAAGGAATTAAACCAAAAACAAAAAAACACAGGTAAATTTTAAAATTTTGTGTTAGGAATGCAAAGTATTCAGTTTTTTTAAAGACATCAAATAAGTTCGCAACATCTCTTTAATTTTTATTTTTTTTTCCATTTAACTTCATACGGGATTTATTCAAATAAAAACAAAATTTTAAAGTTCCCCTCAGCATTTCATTATAACGGGTTTTCCCCTTTTTTGGGTTTTTTTACTTCGTTTTGGGTTTTAACGTTCACTTTTGAAAAGTTCCATTACACTTTAAAGGAAAAGCGTATGTGGGGCCCCCCCTAGCTCAGTCGGGCAAAAAAAATCCCCTCCCCGGGGGAAATCCAGGTGCGTGGTTTGACTTAAAATTTTAAATCTCTCAGGAAGCTGAGAAAAAGCGACAGTTTTCCTATCGGGTTATGCCCAGGACAAACTCTACTTACCCCATTTTCTCTGGATGACATGCCAAAATTAGTTTTTTATCTCCGTATAAAAGTGTCAAAAAATTTGTTTTATACCGTATTAAAACATTCCAAAGTGTATTTTTTTGAATCTCGTAAAAAAGCATGTCAAAAATGTAGTTTCGATCTCCGTATTAAAACATTCCAAAAGTGTAGTTCTATCTCCGTATTAAAACATCCCAAAAAGTGTAGTTTTCGACCTCCATATTAAAAAGCATGTCAAAAAGGTTGTAGTTTTTTTATCCCCGTAATAAAACAGGCCAAAAGTGTAGTTTTTTTATCCCGTATTAAAATTCCAAAGATGTATTTCGATCTCCGTATAAAAAGCATCCCAAAAGTGTATTTTTTTTATCTCCGTATTAAAAATCCCAAAAAGTTTTAGATCTCCGTATTAAAACTGCCCAAAAATGGTAGTTTTCTATCTCCGTATTAAAACATGCCAAAATTGTAGTTTTTGATCCCCGTATTAAAAATGCCAAAAGTGTAGTTTTTATGTGCATTTTAAAAACATGCCAAAAGTGTCGTTTTCGATCTCTGTTTTAAAAACATGCCAAAATGTCGTTTTCGATCTCCGTATTAAACATTCCAAAAAGTGTAGTTTTATATCTCCGTATTAAAACTTTCCCAAAAAGTGTAGTTTTTATCTCCCGTTTTAAAAAACATTCCAAAAGTGTATTTTTTGATATCCGTAAAAAAGGGATGCCAAAATGGGGGTTTTCGATTTTCCGTATCAAATCTGATAAGATTTTTCCAATAACGTAATAAGAGGGACTGTAATTGAGTGTTGGTTAAAGGTAGCCTTTTAAATAAGTGGGTTTGTTTCAAAATTGGCTGAAATACAACAAGTCAAGAGAAAAATACTTTGGGCTTAGATTGTGAGAAACACTTGTACACGATCGATTTGTAAAAATACTTATACTTGAATATCTAGTTGGAAAGGGGACCTGTTTTATCACTGTATTTTTCCTTTGAGACAGGTAAATTATGATTTTCAAAAATGTGAAACCGGTCTTATTCGATTTTTCATTTCTTTCTGTTCCCAATCCACTTCAAAATATCCATGCTGACATTTCAGATACAAATATATTTATATCTTTTTGGACATGTTACCCTGACTGGGGTAATTACATATTATCTATATACATTCTTATATAAATTCCATTAGCGGGGCTTGAAGTTCTCTGCAATGGGTCCATTTTGGAAATTTTGAAACAACCAAGCTCAGAACTACAATATGTGTTGTTGTTTTTTACGGGTTTTTTCATAAAGATCCAAAATCCAAAATGGCTGCCTGTCGGCCCATTTTTGGGTTTTTCTTATCAAAAATCAGTACCAAATAAAACTTTTAAGCAGCAAAAATAATTTTGTAAAAAAACCAATCAAAATCTCCCGATGTGACTTTTAAAAAAGAAAACATGACATTTTCATATGAAATTTTTTTTTGGGTGGTAGGTATGATTTTGCTCTACTACCCAAAATATCAACAACCCCAAATATAGCTTCGCTTCAGGCTTGCTGTTTAAATTTTTATTTTTTTATTTAGGTGCCTTTTTAAGTGAATACGAATTTCTCACCACAATTTTAAAAATTTTAAAACAGATGTAAGTAGCATTTTTTTTCTTTTGTTTCAGGGCCCATTTTTTATCATGGAAAAAATTTTACTTTCCCCCAAAACACGAATTGACCAAATGAAATTTTTTCCCTGTGGAATTTCTTCCTTTATCCAAGACGAAATATTGACAAAACACATCACTTGTAACTTAGTCGGCCCCAAACCAGTTTCATAACCGAGATTGATTCGGAGCCTCAGGGTGTATTCTCCTATTCCCCCAAATTTTTCATCTTTTGGCCTTATCGGGAAACGTGTCCTTTATAGTGGTGACCAGCTGTCAGAGTCCTGTTTTTTTTTCCTCTTCTAGGGGGTGGGCCCGTCTGATAGTGTTTTTTAATATTTTTGGGGGGTTCCTATTTATATGCCCCCGTGTATTTTGTGGACATAAGATACAACCACGTAATTTTTATCCCCTTTTTTTATTGTTATATCATATTCTCTCGTTTTCTTCGGGGGATATAGTGCCCCCAGGTCATCGATATATTCCGTCTGTCCATCCTTTGAAAGTCAAAAATTTTGCCCCAAAAAAGGGGCGATCACCAAACAAGTGAATTTTTCCTGAATTTTTTGCCCTCGTTTTCCGTTGTTTTGTTTCAAATGGAATTTTGGATAACATTCTTTTTTTTTTCCCAGCAAAATCTATTCACTTTACGCGGAATTTTTAAATTTAAACGATTAACCTACGCGAGGTACCGTTGCTATTATTTGGTAAAAAGTATACAAATTATCCGAGGTTTTTTAATATTTTAATAAACTAGCAACCCTTATAAAACAATTGAATCAGGAGAGAGAAAAAGTTTAAAACTTTTGAAAAAAAGGTATTAAATGAGGGCTACCTGCGATTTCTTCATGACGTCACCCCTGTGATTGGTAATGACCATACCCTACTGCTGACGTAGGTTTCATTTTTTATGCTTTCCCAATCCATACCAATTTTGATTGCGTTTTATCCCCCGAATCATGGCTAATTTCGCACTCATGGTCTGACAGGGGACAACTTTTAGGGAAGAATTACTAAAATTTTTTTGTGGGGCCCGTTCAGGGGGGTGACAGGTTTTGGGTAGCATTAAAAACGGGTTTACTTAAAAAAACATGTTTAATTTTTTATCGATTCAAATTTTTTCCATTTTTTAAAAAATTATCGAAGGCTTTTCAATCGGGCCCCCCGGCTTTGGTTTTTTACCAAATGTAAATTTTTTTCAAAAACAAATTAAATGCTTTTCATCAAAACCCAAAAAAAGATATTAATGAAGTTTTTAAAAAAAATATAAAAAAAGTAACCCCTTTTATGCGCTTTTGTAAAATTTCCCTTACAAATAATGGAATTTTTGGTGAAACCATTTGATTGTGGAATTTTAAAAATGCTTGAGTATTTACTAGGGAAATATTTTTTATTAATTCAAAACTTACACTCACATGGGAAGCCTATTGTTTTCTCTATTTTTTTTTCATTTTTTTGTTTTTTTTTCTATGTTTTGGTGTTAAAGCCAAAAACA
>NW_022979884.1:0-9327 GCF_902652985.1 Pecten maximus | reverse complement strand
ACAGACGGAACACGTGATCGCTAAATATCGGACCAAATCTCATAAAATCTCGTGAACAAACTACCAAGGTTGTAAACAAAAGATATGTTGTTAGCCAAAACCTGGAGGGTATTATGAAAATTGGGAATTGTTTGCGCTTGGTTGTTATGCCATCTTTATTCCTAGTAGTTAAACAAGTGTCCTCTGTAAGGTAACGTCAGAATCTCGCAGTTATCTCCCTTCAAACAGTATTTTCGATATAGATTTGCAAAAATCGATGCAGGTGTAGATATTTACAAGACATTATTCTTATTGTTTATTCAAAATAGTTCCCGAAATGTTCACAACATTATCAGCATAGTTAATACATTTCTGTGCACATCTACTTTGAATGACGGACTACAATGAGGTGCCTCATACTTGGAACTAATAGTGTGTAGCGCGAAAACCCCCGGCGAACACAACAACCGTGTCACAGTTCCGGAGTCACTCGGCAATGCCCTCAGTGGTAGCGTCGGGCACTCGCTACAATGTCCGAGTTTTGGATAATTTAGTATGCGTGGGCCGTCGAGAACATCACAAAACAACACCGTCTCTCAGTTTCAGACTCTTGTATTCAGTATCGGCAACATGTACAACAGTTACACAGTTTGAGGTAAATCCCTCTCAAACATATCCAGCACAATCCAGCATAGCAACACCTAGGCACCTCGAATTCGAACTCCCCGAGCTCTCTCTCGCTCTTCCTTATATACTAAAGTCTGTCGGGCAACGATTGCCCGATCGGGCAAACGTGTCCTGAACTGACCTTCTGACATAACTTGACCAAATCCTGTCGGAGCAGTCGGGCAAACTGCCGGAGCAGTCGGGCAAACTGTCGGAGCAGGCGGTCCGTTGACCTAGATATGTGGATACACATACACGTAAACATTTAGATGGTGATTAGGGATGAGTATATGATGACCACAGGTAATATAGACAGAGGACCTATAAAGAACCCCCAGAGTGATCTCCCGAAGCCATGGGGCAATAAATCCCAAACAGTGTCAAACGTAGACCAGTAGCCACGGATCAAGGTAATTAAAACGTTATCAGTGAATGACCGGTGTATTACGCTGCCTAAAATCTCACGGTCGGCATGTACATAATTAAGTCGGGCAAAGTAGGGCAAATAGGGCACCCCATCTAATTACTCATGGTCAACATAAACCTGAACTACTAAAACTACTAACACTAACATTTCTAACTAAATATAATAGAATAACGAAATATACTACACTTCCCCCTCCTTTGGAACATTGAACTTCCACTGTTCAACAAGTGATCATATTCTTCCTCTCTTTTTCTCTCAATCTAAAATATGTGATATATAAAATTACAAACAAAAACCTATAATTTGACATGTATACATACGCTTGTCGCATGGATATCAAGTGTCCGCCGACGATAACTACATGTACACTATTCTATGAACAATACATCATGATTGCATGGGCATCTAGTGCCCGTCGATGAAGATCAAAGCTTATTAGGAACTCTCCTTTTCCCTCTCTCTCATACATTGAAAGTCATTATTTCGAGGAATAATAAACATGTATGCAGTTATAAAAGTAAAATCGTTACATAATGTACACAATGTGATATACTTAAAACATTATCAAAAATCAAACTAATAAAATGTTATCATATAGAACAATATAACGTGTATCAGACCATCATTGAAATAGAATAAACAGGTGTGAAAACATGTACAGCACAAAGTATGGGCAGGGTGTTGCCCGACAATGATGCCGTTTTTATCTAAGATTAGAGTTGTACAACGTATGGGCAGGTATTGCCCGACAATGTACTCTCTACACTAATTTATGAACAATACATCGCATGGGCATCTAGTGCCCGTCGATGAGAGCATACTATTAGCGTTCCCGGGGGTTATGTTTTGTGTGGATATAGAATACCCAATAACAAACCCATTCAGGACGCTATTTCCCAACAAACTATTCGTAATACTAACACCATATTCATAATAGTGGAACAAACATAAATTCATTTACGTAAATGCATATGACATTTCAAGCTTAACATTTAGGATATTCTCTAGCAACAATGATGATGAATATTATACTTCTATGAAATTTATAAGTACATACATGGCGATAATAATCACATAGATGGAATATCGCGGGTTCGTATAAGATACGAGTCCAATGTTTTAAACACATTTTGTGACTACACAAATCACGGTAATATAATCAACTGAAGGTCCGTACTTTATGATAATTATTAATCCTAACGTTTTTTCACACACTAACGTTAGTAATAAAGTTAAAGTCACAACATCACGATATCCGGAAAGTCACAGTTTATATTCACATCAATGTGGTGTAGTTTCTTCAAATTAATATAATCCAAAAATGTCCGTTTTATGATTATAAACCAAAAAGTTCTCACATCGTGTATTAAATAAATGTACTCCAATGAATGTCACAGCTATAGCAGGAATGTAATTCAAATAAATCCAAGGTAATGTCACTGGCACGATGTATGTAATCCAAACGGAAAATCACTGGCACAGTTTAATACGAATGTCACTTAAACATTTTAAAATGAATGTCACTGGAACAGCACAATTTGTTAACTAATCCCTTTTTAGTCTTTCACGCATTTTGAGTACATATCTTGAAGGTTACTTCAGGTGAGCGATGAAATGTCTAAGGAGTTTCCTCCTCCTCAGTCTAACACATCCCGATGACTCATATCCACTCTCGGGTTCTGTTTTAGACTCTTCAGATACAAAATTACTCCCTGGAGCATGATTTGGCGTGGTTTCATGAGAATCATCTTCCGATGTAGTTGACCCTTTGATCGTAACTGAAACCTTCTGTGCTTGGATACGATTTGAGGTATCCCTTATAATACCTTCACATTTCGGTTCACAAGAAGTTGTAGAAAACACTTCTGGTTTCCCATTACCGGTGTCAGTCTGAACTTTTTTGATTTTTGGCACTGAGTCTGTTCATCGACAGTAGTGGATACGTCGTTGGTTAAAGACTTTTCATAACTTGGCGGGTTATGGGATGTCCTGGCGGTCCTGTTGCACCTGATAGTATTTCCAGTTTCCCGCTGAAGGAATCGAAATTCATTTCTGGTACTATTGTTTTTTGCCTGATTACTCCGTTTCCATTTTGTCAGTTTAGTGCGACAATCATCTTTTGGAGGCCTTCGAACTTGCCCGAACAGGTTTAAATCCACATAACCGATCGGTTGATTGTCTAAACTACGATTAGATGTGCCTCTACGTGCACCGCCATTATGCACATGGTTTCTCCTCCGCCTATTTCTTGTATTCCACTTATTTCTAGGGAAACGCGGGTTTTGTTCATTTAGCTCCGTTTCGGAATCGACACAAATACCGTTTTGTGAATATGACTTGTTTTCTCTCCATAGTTCCCTCTCTCCTATATGTAAGCATTCTTCGTATATAGCGTTTGAAACTGCTTCAGATATATTTTTCGGTTTAGTTCTCTTAACTGCGAGGCGAAATTCTTCAGACTCGTCGCATTTATCTAGAAATGAATGCATGGTATATTCGTCCACTAAGTCAGGTTTGTCTTGATAGGCACGCCGGTACAAATCCTCCAAGGCTTGACCAAAATCTCTTAGTGATTCTCCCTTGTTCCTGTGTCGTAATTTGGCGTCAGCCACATAATTTTCTTTCATGGCTATAAATCCAAATCTTTCGTCCATTTTTTCCAACAGACGATCATAGCTACGTTTGCATGACGGTTGAAGACCGTATACATATGATGCAGCCTGGCCACGTAACGTGCTCAATAACACACGCCTTTTCCGTTCCTCATTCCACATATTCAGTTGGACCAGATTTTCAAAATAATCAAGGAATTCTGGCCATATCTCTGTACGTTTTCCACTAAAAGTTCTCCGTATTTGGTATTCAGGGTGCCAGGCTCTCTGAAACGGAAAGTTTCTGCATCGAGGGCATACTTTTTCCTCGCTCCTATAAGGATAATTATCCAGCCATTTGCCTATATTCCATACCAACTTGGTTACAGTTGAGACCGTCGTGTACAGCATCAACATAACAGTCCAATAAATCCTGCCTGTTTAGCATATCGCTGCAGGACGCTGACATCGACTAAGATGTTACTGGAGACGTACTCATAACTCCAATACACAAGTAGAGCTGTTAGTCCTAATGCTAAAGTTACTAGGGAGAACACGCACACAAAGAGCGAACAACATCCCTCCTGTGTCGATCCATCTCGACCGGACGTTGCGTTGCGTCAACATCATCCTGGCGGCTCCTTTGAAGGGGAGTTCTAGCCGCATGTACTTCGTCTTCTAGGTGTGCTGGTAAATTTTGGTTTTATCGGCGATACATCAAGTCCAGAATCAATTAAAGATTCTGATGGAGAACTTCTTTGTGTTGTTCCATAGTAAAAGTCTCAACTTAAATCCCACACCGCTGCCACCAATTGTAGCGCAAAAACCCCCGGCGAACTCAACAACCGTGTCACAGTTCCGGAGTCACTGGGCAATGCCCTCAGTGGTAGCACTTGCTACAATGTCCGAGTTTTGGATAATTTAGTATACGTGGGCCGTCGAGAACATCACAAAACAACACCGTATCCCAGTTTCAGACTCTTGTATTCAGTATCGGCAACATCTACAACAGTTACACAGTTTGAGGTAAATCCCTCTCAAACATATCCAGCACAATCCAACATAGCAACACCTAGGCACCTAGAATCCGAACTCCCCGAGCTCTCTCTCACTCTTCCTTATATACTCAAGTCTGTCGGGCAACGATTGCCCGATCGGGCAAACGTGTCCTGAACTGACCTTCTGATATAACTTGACCAAATCCTGTCGGAGCAGTCGGGCAAACTGCCGGAGCAGTCGGGCAAACTGTCGGGCAAACTGTCGGAGCAGGCGGTCCGTTGACCTAGATATGTGGATACACATACACGTAAACATTTAGATGGTAATTAGGGATGAGTATATGATGACCATAGGTAATATAGACAGAGGACCTATAAAGAACCCCCAGAGTGATCTCCCAAAGCCATTGGGCAATAAATCCCAAACAGTGTCAAACGTAGACCAGTAGCCACGGATCAAGGTAATTAAAACGTTATCAGTGAATGACCGATGTATTACGCTGCCTAAAATCTCACGGTCAGCATGTACATAATTAAGTCGGGCAATGTAGGGCAAATAGGGCACCCCATCTAATTACTCATGGTCAACCTAAACCTGAACTACTAAAACTACTAACACTAACATTTCTATCTAAATACAATGGAATAACGAAATATACTACAAGTATTTATAAGCGAATCATTACCCCTAGTTACAGAAATTACCACCAGAGGTCTCAAATTCCGGGCTTCCGCCGAAGAGAAATTTATACTGAATATACCTTTTTTCATGTAATAGCACTTGATTTGTAGTCTTGATAGTTATCATAAATGTATATATAGTTCAACTACATCATATATGAACCGAAAGAAACTACAAAATGAACTGTGAAAGGAAATATAGCGAAAATGAAAGTGAGAGATTGTGACGTCACAACTCGTAGGTGATTGTAATATGGCAGGCGTAAACGCCTCCATAAAAAACAGAACAATTGTGACTAAATATAATTTATAAATTGATAAACTAAAGTATCCTACGATATATATGTACATGTATTTATCCATAACAGTATAACAAAGACAGTATAATATAGAACAGGTAAGTAAGAATATATATGAATACTTTGCCGACTGTTAGAGAGGGTCTGCCCAAGATTGTTACAGAATTCTCTTCAGGTTGAAATACAAATACATGTAAACAAATACGATTTCAGTTGTAGTTTGTCTATCTAAGGTCCAGACAAGTAGCATAAAAAGAATGCCAAATTGTTCTTAAAGACTATCCGTGTTGTTCTAGGCACAGGTGCCTGACTCGTTTTATGAAATAATAACATATAGAGTACATATAAATGAGATAAAACGAGTCAGGCACCTATGTTCTAGGGAATACATCTGAGTGGAGCTCACCTCGTGCGTAAAATAAAATATAGGTCTCTGATCTTAGGATGAAACTGGTTAAGACTATCCATGAAGGCAACTAGGTCCTCGCGACGGAAGGTCCAAATGAAGAACACATAATCGATAAACCTCACCATACTAGAGGTTTGAGAGGCTGTATGAAAGCTTGTATAACTAGCAGTTATCAGAGATATAGAGGATATCTAACAGTGTCTTCAGTAATACCAAATATATTTCATGAGTGGGGCTAATATATTTGGGATTACTGAAGACACTGTTAGATATTCTGTTTATTACATTTTTATCAACGAAAAACCTACCCCGTATGCTAACTAGGACTACAGCGATAATTTGTAAACAAAAAAGTAGTTCCCCCTGTCCAGTGCTGACATTTATGTCGGGCTTTCTGATTGGTCAATTATTTTGGTATTTTCTAATCATTAATTTGATTGGTCAAATCAGCAAAAGTGATATTTTTCACTAGTCTAGTGAAAAATATCACTTTTATCATAGTACAAAAATGGTCATTTTAATAATTAGTGATATTTCAAGTATAGGTAAATTGTAGGAATATTTCAACATGAGACTATGGAATTTATATTGTTATATTTTATTACTAGACATTTGAATTAGCTTGGCAGTCAGTTTTATTAGTATCTTATTGTATTTTAGATGCTTTGATGTTTTTATTACTCAGCCAGGTAAACTGGATTAGCCTTAATTGAGTTGACACATATCTACCTGTGAACCCTCCAGCTGACAGGTGGTCACTCAACAGGCTCAATTAAAGTAATTGTAGGATAAACACTTTGAGACACAATAGGACTTTGTATGTTTTACTACTGACCATAGCTGTTAGGTAACTGGTGTCAACATATTTTAATTACTATAGGCACCATCTAATAATTAAACTCCACCTCTTACTATTTTATTAACAAATGAAATTGAATGTTATAGTTTTGACTGTTTTGTAAAGAGTATACATAAATAGTTTTTAGAGAGAGAGAGTGGGAGTGCAGAAGGAGAGAGCTAGATTAGGACCCAAGCGAGTGTGTGGGTGCTGGCCTTTTACAAGGACCCGTAGACTCTGACCAACTTTGAAGTAGGGGTCAGCACCAGAGTGGACAATTTATAAAGAACTTCTGTATTGGTTGAACCTTAGTGAAATATTGATTCCAGTGAATAAAATAAATATCTAAGAAGAAGAGACTGTCTCCATATTGTTTCAAAGGAAATTACAGTTCACCACGGGGTTTATATAAAAGGGGTTTCATCAGGGTGTGGCTTATTCTACCATTGCTAATTCCCCAAACCAATAACTGTGTAGCCACATCCTGAAGGACACACCCCACACAAGGAACACACACACCCCACAATCCTCGTGGTGACAGATGGTGCAGAATCTAAAAGACCGGACCTCTCAATAGAAGCCAAGCCAAACCAAAGGAACTAGGATAACAGCAGCTATAAACCTTGAAGACAGAAGCCAAAAAGAAACAAAAGTGAGTACAGCCACTTTGTGCTTTCCTTAATTATAGACCCATGTGACAAATTAAATAAAATTTTTGTAATAATGATTTGTTTTTCAAATTAGGCTAGAATAACAGTATGGCTAATAGGTATAGAGAAAGTCTTTGTAGGAAAAATATGTGTAAACAAATGAGCCGTACAATTTCAAACATTTCAGTGGACAATGACGTCAAAATTCATAGTACGCCCATAGTAGGAAACAAATTTTTTGTTAAAGTAGGAAGCCAACACTGCCACAGAATTTCAGAGTACACCTCTCACAACATTTAAAGAATTTAGAAGTATCAAGAAAATTGGCAAAGGACAACATGAAGATTGCACAGGAAAAATACAAAAAGCAGTATGACAAGCAAGCCAAACCTACTGAGTTTGCAGTAGGAGATAAAGTATGGCTGTACTGCACACAAGTTCCTGTTGGTACAGCTCCAAAATTGCATAGAATACAAGACTCAAATCAACTAGTTAAACTCAATTATCATATCGTCGTTTAAGTATTGTTTTTAAAACCTTAAAGTAAATTAAACCTGCTTATTTCTATCAATTTAGATCAAACATTATTTGCATATAGTTTAATAGCATGTTGTTTAGTGCTACATTTTGTAAATAGTAAGATTTTTTTAAACGTTATTACAGTGTAGGTGACTATAGCATTATATTTTTTTTTTAAGATATAGATTAAGGATTCCCAATACTGTACTAGAGTGTTTGCGAGAAAGCTAGCTGAGTTTGAACCAAAACCATGCTCTTAAACTGCTAGTAGACAACACAGTATGGTGGGATAATACTTTGACAGAAAGAAAAAAAAAAAAGTATTCTAAGTGTCAGTAGATATATTCACGAATTGTCACATGAGTCTTTTATGGAAACAATTATAGCACATGACATGTGGTTGTATCTCTAAAAGTTTACTATTCAGCATACCAGTACAAGGAAATCTACAGGACAGAACCAAGTTGATTGTGAACCCTAGTCCAGCCTCAGTGATGTTGGTATTCAAGGACATAAGATGTGTGCACAGTGAAACCAGGAACCAATCGACAATAAGAGACAAGAGCAAACATAATATGGTTGATAAGTAAAAGACAAACTCAGAGAAAGTCTTCCCTTATATACAGGATGTTATTTGAGAAAAAAAAAAAAAAATAAAATAAAGTAAATGAACTCAAAAGTGATTAAGAATGCTATATTTCAATATGTTTTGAAGGAAATGGTGCATTCAATAAATGATGGTGTAAGTAATAGTGCCGTTTAAACCAAAGAACAGTGACAATTGCTCATGCAGCTCGAGACATATCTGTAAATACTCAGAAAATGAAGTATTTCGTAACACATGGAATATGGTATTGCGTGTAACAATGAAATCAGCACTGGATGATGTGCAGTAACTGTATTGATATTATAAATGGATATTACAAAATGATAACCTGATGGACAGTGGTATTTATATCCAATATGAACTCAGTATACACTACAGAGTATACCAGTCATGGTACTAATTAATTCAGTGATAGACATTCACTTCTAAGGACCAATTATAATCAAAGTTGATTTTGTTTTCCCCTCTCAAATGGATTACTGCAGTTTGTATATAAATTATTGCGTGTTGTGATAAGAAACATTTGTATTTCTATATATATTACTTGAGAGTGTGAGATTGAACCTGTTAGAATAGATGTTTAGTGGTTAAGTCTTCATTATGTTAAAAATGTCTTCTTACCATAGCTAAATGTTTTTTGTAAATATATCTGGTTATTACTGT
>NW_022979883.1:0-1054 GCF_902652985.1 Pecten maximus | reverse complement strand
CAAGGTAGTTATCAATAACTTCAAATTTACCCTACTTCAGAATGACACTTAATTACTGTGCAGGCTATACACTTGTAGCGAAACTGGACCGTGTCGATCATCGGCGACCACTCACTGGTTTGCTCAGTTGGTAGAGCATCCAGCTAGTGTTCAGAGGTCCTGGGTTCGAACCCCCCTCTTACCGTGCATTTGTCCTCTCCTATTACATATGGCGCCCAACTGAATACCCTCAGAGGTGGTATAGGGTCTTGTGTATGTCGAAGACTTTGTTGAAGGAGGGAGGAATGTAGCGGAACTGGAGCGGGTCGATCATCGGCGACCAGGTAGCTCAGTTGGTAGAGCATCCGGTTAGTGTTAGGAGGTCCCGGTTCAAAAGTTTCTTGAATTTGCTTGCATGGATATAAGCTTTTTAACACTTTGAGTATCACCCATATTAATCCTGGATCAAGGTGACTCATCAAAAGCATACTTTGTAATGTAATCAGATCAACCACCTGCACAAAGTGGTGAGAAGTATTATATGTGAACTTACTTTAGAAGATTAAATGTCAAAATGTGGATGAATCTTATCATTGAGAAATGAATACCTTATAAATTCTGAATCTAATCATGATTTATCAGCTACAAGGTAGATACTTTTGTACATATTTAGTTTTTGAGATGATCCTGCTGACTACTTCTGAATGTTTTATAAATAGTTGAATGTGATTGTTACATCATTTTTTTTGTTGATATTTATGCCGAAATTTGATTAATTACTAATAAATGCTTAACTATTAGTCTGTAGTTTCTTTGGTTTGTGACTTTTAGGAATTCATTAGAAAGTTATTCTGATATGTTTGGTTGGAGGATCTGACTTCCTGCTATAAAATTTCCAGGTAATTAGAAAGTGATATTGTTTGGTTGTGGATTAAAGGGGAATGACTACCAGAATACAGGTAGATAACATTGAGTGACTGCGAATGTCTATAGATACAACTTCAAGTCCTCATAAACTGTGTATCTACCTTAGGACTTATCACACATACTTTGACCCAATCATTGGCCTGGAGTT
>NW_022979882.1:0-7406 GCF_902652985.1 Pecten maximus | reverse complement strand
ATTGAAAGAAAACCCCCGAATTTCCCCCTAAAAAATTTTAAAAATTTCCTCAAAAGGGTTTTTCAATTCATTTGGGGTAACTCAAACCCGTTCTAAAAAATTCAAAAAAAAAACAAGGGGTAAAACACATTAATCCAGTGGCCTTTTAATTCAGGGCCCCCAAATAAATTTTATTCTAAATTTTAAAATTGTTTTTGGGAAAATTTTCTATTGAGTGTTTAAACCATATTAAAAATTCTGGGATTTTAAAACCCCCATTTCCCTTTAAATTGAAAAAACCAACAAACAAGTTAAAAGTGGTAATTTGTTTCCTTTTTTAAAAAAAAAATATGGTCCCAAACCTTTGGTGAAATAAATAAAATTTTTTTGGGGCTAAAACTTAAAAATGAAAAAAGGGTTTTAAAAAAACCCCCCCACTATTTTTGCTTCCCAAGGAGTTCGTTTGAAGGGGGTTTAAAAGGGAAATTGTCGGGTTCCCCCCCTGTTTCTTGTTTAATGGGGATTTCCAAACTTCCTTAAAAAAAAAAAATAATTCCCCCATTCCAAACCTCCCATTAGGGGGTTGTAAGGAAATCGGGGGTTTTTTGGGGGGTGGATTGGCTTGAGGGGTTAGGGGTTATGGGTTTTTCTTAAATTGAACGGGGGGTAATGGCCTTACTTAAAAATTAAAAAAAAATCCTTCTTTATTTGGGGAAAAAACAAAAAAAGGGGGGGGTATTTAAAATTGGGGTTTAACTTAAACCCCAAAAAAACAAGTTGTTTTTGTTTAAAATTGTTGATTTATGGTGGGGTTTTTTTCTTTTAGAAAATTTTAAAATAAAAAATTTTTTTCCTTTTTTCAACCCCAAACGGGCACAAAGAGTTTCTTAAAAATTGATTTAATTATTTTAAATAAATAAAAATAACAAACCGCAAAAGGTGTTGGGTTGTAAAAGGGTTTGGACTTTAATGGTGGTTCAAAAACAAAAAAAATCCTTAAAAAAATATATAAAATTTTTAAAAAAAATTCCCCCATTTTTTAAAATTTCCAAAATTTTCCGAAGGGTTTAATTTATTTGTTCTTAAAGGGGGGGGCCGCGCAGGTTCAAAAAAAATTATTTTAAAACCAAAAAGAATTTACAAAACCCGGGGGTGTTTTTGGAACTAAAAAGGGTAATTAAAATTTAAAGATGGTCAAAGCTCGGAACCCGGGGCTTGTAAAAAATTAGGAAAGTTTGGATTTTTAAATTTTCGTTGACTGTGTAAAAATGCTTTTAAGGGGTCTATTTTCCTTGGACATCATAGTACATTTTTCTACTCTTTCATTTTTTTTACCACTTTTTCAAAAGATTCTTCTTCAAACCTGTTTAAAAGGCTTTTCCCCGGGTTCTTAAAAGAGGGACCTGATACTCAGTCGTTTAAGCTTAGGGGAAAATAACCTTAGGTGAAGATCCGAATGCGATTCACACCACCCCGGTCATGTTTCTTGGGAATAAAATTTTTTGTGGGAAAATTTTGAACATGGTAAAATAACCGGGTCCAAAATACATTATGAAGAAACGTAATTGATTTTTCTTCCTTCGCTTGTTTTGATCATTTGCTTAATCATTTTTTTAAATTTGGAAACTTGGGTTTGGTGGGGGTCTTCACTTTTAAATGGAAAGGGAATTTTTTCCTTTTTTTTTTTTTTTTTTTTTCCCATTTTTAACCTTTTTTTTTTTAACCATCTTAAAAAATAGGGGGGGGGTTTTGGGGGGGTGGGGGTTTTCGGGGGGGGGGGTTTGGGGGAAAAAAAAAAAAAAAAAAAATTTTTTGGAAAAAAAAATTTTTCTTGGGGGTTTTTTTTTAAATTTTTTTGGGGGGTTTTTTTGGGGGGGGGGGGGAAAAAGGGGGGGTTTTTTTTTTTTTTCTTTTTTTGGGGTTTTTAACCCAAAAAAAAAAAAAAAAAAAAAAAAAAAAAGGTTTTTTTTTGGGGGGGTTTTCCCTTTTTTTTGGGGGGAAAAAAAAAAAAAAAAGTTTTTGGTTTTTGGTTTTTTTTTTTTTGGGGGTTTTTTGTTTTCCCTTTTTTTTTTTTTTCCTTTTTTTTTCCCAAAAACTTTTTTCCCGGGGAAAAAAAAAAATTTTTTTTTAAAAAAAAAAAAAAAAAAAAAACCCCCCCCAAAAAAAAAAATTTTTTAAAAAAAAATAAAAAAAAAAAAAAAAAAAAAAAAATTTTTTGGGGGGGGTTTGGGGGGGCCCCGGTTTTTGGGGGGGTTTTAAAAACAAATTTAAAAAAAAAAAAAAAAAAAAAAAAGGGGGGGGAAAAAATTTTTTTTTTTTTTTTTTTTGGGGGGGGGGGGGGGGGGGGGGGGGGGGGCCCCCAAAAAAACCGGGGGGGGGGGGGGGGGGGGGGGGGGGGGGAAAGGGGGGGGGGGGGGGGGGGGAAAAAAAAAAAAAAGGGGGGGGGGGGGGGGGGGGGGGGGGGGTTTTTTTAGGGGGGGAAAAAAAGTTTCCGGGGGGGGGGGGGGTTGGGGCTTTAGGGGGGTTTGGGGATTTTCTTAGAATAACATACCCAAGGGCTTGTGTTACCGTATTGGGGAAAGATAAGGTCAAATGAAAGGATTCAAACAGGGCAGAATAAGAAATAAATTCTGTTTTCAAATAAAGGGTTTGGTGGGCCCTTTTCCAACAATTTTTTTTTATTTTAATTTTTATAAATTTTCTTAATTTCACTTGTAGGGGGGGGCGCTACCATGTCCAGTGTCCCTGACCCCCAAACCTTAACCTCTAGCCCGCAAAGGAGGTGAATGACGAGGGTCCTTTTAAATGGAATTTTTGTTTCGTCGGAGTTGCTCTCCTTACCCCTTTTGTTGGCCCCACAACCCCCCCCCCCCCCCCGGGGGGGGGGGAAAAAAAAAATTTTTTTTGGGAAATTTTGGGGGAAAACCAATAAAAAAAAACAAAAAAAAAAAAACCAAAAACCAAAAAACCCCGTATAAAGCTGGGTTGTTTTTTTCCCTCCCCACGCCCCTGGCCCTTGAATTGCCAGCGTTTTCAACCGGGTGTTCTATTCCTTCAAACCATCTCAGAATCCATTTAAAATTAGGAAACATTTGTTAAAAAAATTGGCTTTTTTTGCTTTTTAAATTTATTTCCCCCAAGGATTTTTTTACTTTTTCCCCTTTACAATTTTGCATGCCCTCAGTCCATAGTTTGAGAGTGATTTGATTTTTTTAAACGGGGGTTAAAAAGTACAAAGAGTTTAATTAAACTTGTTTTGGGAGATTTTATGGTTTAAAATGGTTTTGAAAAAATTTTTCAAATTCATGTCTTTTGAATAGGGGCTCTTTTTTCTTTTTACTTGTTTGTAAAAAAATTTTCAATCATTTGGGTTTTTAAAAAATTCAATTTGCTGAATTTTTTTCCCCCATTCATTTTGGGGGTTAATTTAAAGCTATCAGCTCTTTTTAAGTATTTATTTTTTATGGATACCCTCCGGCTCTCCCCAGTGCTACTTTCGACCTCCGGGGCTAACCTATAGTCGGGTATAACCCCAGCAAATTTATTTTTTACAGAGTAGCCCCAAAATGCCAAAATATAGTTAGTTTGTTTTTCGGTTCATTAATAAATCAATTAAACCCCTACTGGACTTTGTTGTTTTTTGTAAAAAAATTTTTTAATTTTTTTTAATTTAAATTTTTATCCCAAGGGGAAAAAGTCCATCCTTTTTTAATTCTTTTTAAAACCTGTTTTTAAATGGTTTAGTAAAATTGGGGGAAAGATGAAGGGAGATATAGCTAATTGGGCCCAAAGGGGAAAGAAAAGGCCCCCGCTATAGTAGTCAGTAAACCCTAACTAAACCCAAGGGGCAGCAGGAAGCACCCCGGTCACCCATCTTTGTGATGCGAGGGAAAAGGGTCAACTTTAGAGATATTTCACCCTGTTTGATCTCAAAAACCCGAAACCCCCCAAAGTTTTTTTATTATAAAATTTAAATTAAGTATATACGGACCCCCCGGGCCCTCTCCCCAGGTTTTCCCCTCCCTTTAAAATTTTAGCAAACATTTACCCCTCCCGGGGCCCCCCCCCCGGGTGTCATCCTGAGAATGTGTTTTATTTGCTTTACCCCACCCTTGCCGGGTTCCCTCCGGGTAAATCTTTTTAAATGTGGTTTAATTTAGCTTATAAAACCTGCGGGCCCCCCCGGGGTTTGCCCCCAACTTTTTAAAAATGGGGGTTCATAATATTAGTTTATACATGAAAACCCCTCCCGGGGTTTCCCCCGGGTGTCAATCTCTTAAAAAATGGGGGCAAAATTTTAGTTTTTAACATTCCCACCTCCCGGGTTTTCCCCCCCGGGGGGTAAACCCTCTTAGAATGTGGTTATATAAAAGTTTTCACCCTTTCCGGGCCCCCCCCGGGGTCCAATCTCGGGGGGGTTTTTGGTTTAATTTTTGCTTACACACCCTGCCATTTTCCCCATCTTTTTTATTGGGGGGGGGGGGGGGGGGAAAAAACCAAGAAAATTTTGGGCCCCCCTTTTGGGAATTTTTGAATTTTCTTTTTAAATTTTGTGTGGAAATGGTTTGGTAAAGCCCACAGAAAACTGAAATTTTTATTTTCTTGTTTTATGTAATTGAAAATGCTTATTTTAATTTTATTCCCAAAATTGATTTTTTTTATCATTTTAAACAGTTGAAAATTTTCATAGCTCACGGAAACTTTGTTTGGGTAAAATGGTTATAATGAATTGATTTTTTTTAAGCCGGTTTAAAAAAATATGTACTTCCCATGACGAGATTGTTTTTTAAACATCTTTTTAAATGAGTTTTATGTTTTTTGGGGTTTATTCCGCGGTTTTAATTTTACGCATACTCATTTTTTTTTTTTTCCCCCCAAAAAAGGGCCACTTTTTTTGGCCCCAAACTTTTTTGGGGGGGGTTTTTCCCTTTTTTTTTTTTTTAAAGAAAAAAAAATTTTTTTTTTCCCTTTTTTTTTAAAGGTTTTTTTGGATCCCCCTTATTGATTTTTTAAAAGGGAAATTTTTTAAAATTTTGGCCCTTTAAAAATTAAATATTTTGAATTTTTTCCCCCAATTTTTTTTTGGGGTTTAATTTTTAAGCTTCCATGCTTTTTTTAAGGGTTTTTAAATTTTTAAAGGGTACCCCTTTGGCCCCCTCCCCCAGGGGGTTTATTTCTGACCTCCCGGGGGGGGCCCAAAACCCTATAGGGGTTTTGGTTTTTCCTAAAAAACCCCCCCCCCCGGGAAATTTTGTTTTTTTTTCGAGACCCCTAAAATCCCCAAAATATGGTTATTTTTATTTTTCCGGTTCATTAAAAAACCCCAATTTAAAACCTTACACGGACTTTTTTTGTTTTGTTAAAAACCCAAAGTAAAAAAGGGGTAAAAACAACAAATTGGGGTTTTAAAGGCCCTTGAAAATTATTCATGATTCCAAACCCTTTTTCGAGGGCCAAAATAATTTTCAATGCATTTAAAGGCAACACAAAAATTTTTAAATGATTTCAAAAAATTTGTGTATGCCCCCCAAACTGAAAAATTGTTTTTCCCTTTTTTTAAAAAATTTACCTTAAAAATTTTTAAAAAAAAAAAAAAAAAAAAAAAAAAAAAAAAAAATTTTTTTTTTTTTTTTAAAAAAAAAAAAAAAAAAAAAAATTTTTAATTTTTAAAAACGGTTTTTTTTTTTTGAAGTTTTTTTTTTTTTAAAAAAATTTTTTTTTTTTTTTTTTTTTTTTCCCCTTTAAAAATTTTTAAATTTTTTTCCAAAAAACCCCCCCCCCCCCCCTTTACTTTAAAAAAAATTGGGGAAAGCGGGCTCCAAATTTCCCCTTTTCCCCTAAATCACATAAATTTTCCCTTTTCATTCTCCCCGGGGATTTTTAAACTTATTACCGATAAAGACTTTCTTCCCCCTTTCTCTCCTCCCCCCTCTTTCCCTTCTTTTGCCTCTCCCATGTTTTTTAAAAATTAAAATGGAATAACTGGCCCAAGGGGGGAAGGGTCATGTCTGAGGTCAACTCTCCCCTTCCCAAACTGCCCCTGTTTCCCTTCCCCCGGGTTCAAGGGGGCCCCATGTGAAACCCCTGAAAATGTTTGGGGAAAGCCCGATTAAAGATCTCGAAACCAGATATTCCAGCCCGCCCAAGGGCCCCAGGGGGGTGGAAACCTGAAACAGAACATAGGGGGTTAAAGGTCAATTTGGGGAAAAAAGAGCTACAGAACAAAAGGGGGTTTCAAAAAGATTATTGATTGGGGGTTTTGATTTTTCCTTTTATTGCCCCTTAAACATTCCACCTTTTGTAAACATTTTTTTTTTTAAGTTCTGGGGGGCTACCTCTTTGGGAAAAACCCATACAGGTGACGGGGCCCCATACTATTCAAACATTTTGGGGTGCAAAGGGGAAATTGCCAAAGGTCAAACCCCCAGAAATAAATGGGTTCTAAATGTTCCTTGAGAAAAAAAAATTTCCCACAGCCGTTTAAAGGGCAGTTTTATTTTTTCCCCCAAAACCCAAACCCATTTTGGGGACCCTTGACCAGTTTGAGGTTTGGTCCATCCCCCCCAATGACTGAGACACCCCTTTTTGGGTTGTTAAAAGTAAAAAACCAAGGGGTAAACAAATCTGAGGAGATTCTTCATAATCAAAAAATTTTTCCTTTTTTAACGAGTGCCCCTTTCCTTGAAAAAAGTTGTTTTTTGGCTGCTGGTATTTTTTTTCCCCTTTGTTTCCCTTTTCCGTTGATCACGCAAAAGGGAAGGTTTGATGTAAAGGGTCAGAGTTTAAAAGACTTCACAGATAAAAGTTTAAATGGGAAAAACCCCTTAATACTGTTGGGAACTTGGACACATCACCCCAATTTCTTTTCCCCAGTTTCTCCAGAGACTAAAAAAAACTTTAAAACCCAACCTCATCAAACGGGAGCCGGGGCTTTTTGTTGCCCCCCATTTTATATTTGAAATTTTATCGGTTTTTGGGTTTTTATAACGTTTTTTGTTTTTATGATGTAAAATTTCTAATATGAAAACCATATAACCCTTTTCAGAAAAAAAAGGTTTCCCAGGGGGGAAGCAAAATTTAAAAATTTTGGGGGCCCTATGTCGTTCTTTTTCCCACTGCTCCGGATTTTGGGACAGAGTAAAAAATGCCTCTTTTTTCTGGTTTAATGGGAAATATAAAAATAAGTCGCTTTTTTCCCAAAACCTTTAAATCATCTAATTTTTTATTAAAATTTTTTTATTTTAAAAAAATCATGGGGGAAAATTCCATTTTGTTAAATTATTTTAAAACCTTTTGCCCAAATCCCCTAATTTGTCGCGGGTGACCCAAAATCCGGGCCCACTAGATGGGGGGCCCAGGTCGACCTGAAAGGCGAGATTTAATGGGGTCATTAAGTAACGATTCTGGATACAGAGTATCGAGATTGT
>NW_022979881.1:0-1118 GCF_902652985.1 Pecten maximus | reverse complement strand
TACCAAATTAAAAAAAAATCAAATACACAATATTAAACTCATATTAAAAGATTTTAAAACATTGTCTCCAAATTTAAAAGTGGATAGGTCTGGAATTTATTGGTGGCAGTGCAGGACTATTACCTATATAGATAGACATATTATTATAGACAAATTGTATTACATATTTATGTCTCAGGTTACACTGTGTGTATTAACTGAACAAGAAACTTTAGTTTAATCATGTTAATTGTTTTTTTTTAACAATGGCTCAAAATCTTTATGGTAGACGGTCAACAAATACTTGGACAGCATATGTTTATTTGGACTTCATTGTACTTATGGCAGAGGACGGTGAAATTAAAGATGCTGTTTACTGAAATACATGTATCAGGATTCATGGTACTAAAGGTAGGGTCCAGTGGGCTAAAAATAATCTGTGATACAAAATATATAGTATACTTACCGAAATATTGGGACTCCCTAATTTACTCAGGAACACATCATATTCATGCCTTAGCCCCTGTAAATAAATCGCATATGATTAACATTTATATTGTGACATCATTGATGAGGTCTCTCTGATCTGCTCTGAATAGATACAGTGATGCTTATGAATATTGAAAATTATCATTGGTAGAAAACATCTAGAGAGTATGTACAACCAATAGATAGCTATGAATTAATTACTATGCAATACAGTTTTACAGTGGTATAACTATATTTACAAACATTGTAGCATCTTGATCTTTGTTAACTTAATTAAGTATCAAGTCTTTCCTTGCTCTGTGACTGTCACAGCAGGCAGGTTTTCAACATAAAAATATTATATACATATATTTCATATATGTAAAATGAACACATTTTGATTGTGTGACAAGAGTTATTGAATGGTCCAATCTACAAGCTTACTGAATTCCACCAACATCTGATCATGAATAGTACTGAAATCAGTTTGAACTTCGAATTCATTTCACCACCAATCATATTTTACCACATAATGATGTTTCCTTACCCTTTTGTGGTTCTTTAAAATATTTTCCAGTCGCGGCGGCTGATGATCTGTAGACATGTTTTAATCACATCTCATTTACATCCGGGTAGCTGAAGTGGCGGTAGCACTGGAAAAAAAAAACCAG
>NW_022979880.1:0-15011 GCF_902652985.1 Pecten maximus | reverse complement strand
TAGATATATACAGGACAGTGAGACCTGTGTCATTTTGTGTATAAGACATCTATATAGATATACACAAGACAGTGAGACGTGTGTCAGATTGTGTACAAAACATCTATATAGATATATACAGGACAGTGAGACCTGTGTCATTTTGTGTATAAGACATCTATATAGATATACACAAGAAAGTGAGACCTGTGTCCGATTGTGTGTAAGACATCTATATAGATATACACAAGACAATGGGACCTGTGTCTGATTGTGTGTAAGACATCTATATAGATATACACAAGACAGTGAGACATGTGTCAGAATGTGTACAAGACATCTATATAGATATACACAAAACAGTGAGACATTTGGCAGATTGTGTACAAGACATCTATATAGATATACACAAGACAGCGAGACCTGTGTCAGATTGTGTATAAGACATATATATAGATATACACAAGAAAGTGAGACCTGTGTCGGATTGTGTATATGACATCTATATAGATATACACAAGGAAGTGTGGCCTGTGTCAGATTGTGTGTAAGACATCTATATAGATATACACAAGACAGTGAGATCTGTGTCAGATTGTGTATAAGACATCTATATAGATATACACAAGAAAGTGAGACCTGTGTCAGATTGTGTGTAAGACATCTATATAGATATACACAAGAAAGTGAGACCTGTGTCAGATCGTGTATAAGACATCTATATAGATATACACAAGACAGTGAGACCTGTGTCATATTGTGTATAAGACATCTATATAGATATACACAAGGCAGTGAGACCTGTGTCAGATTGTGTGCAAGACATCTATATTGATTTACACAAGACAGTGAGACCTTGGTCCGATTGTGTATAAGACATCTATATAGATATACACAAGACAGTGAGATCTTGGTCAGATTGTGTGTAAGACATCTATATAGATATATAGTCAAACCTGTCTATAACGACCGCCCAAGGGGAGGTTAGAAAAATGGTCACAATAGACAGGTTGCCTTTATAGACAGGACAAAATTATTGCACCGACCAATTTATAGGAAACTGCCATCAATAACTTGTCATTGAACAGGGCATTCAGAAAACCAGTCAGAAGTCAAATAAATGCATAAACTTTATAAATCTGAAGGAATTAATCTTTAATGATTTTGTGGACCCAAAGACAAAATATAACTCAAAATTGTCTTATGGATAATTATACCCCCGCAACGAAGTTAGGGGGGGTATACTGGAATCAGGTTGTCTGTCCCTCGTCCGTCCGTCTGTCTGTAGACGCATTTTGTCCAGACAACTCCTCCTAAACCGATGGGCCAATTTCAATGAAACTTCACACAAATATCGGGGACCATGTTTAGATGTGCATGCCACTTTATTTTTCACAAAATTATGGTTGCTATGGCAACTGGTCACTATAAACAGGTTTTCTGATAAGAACCATAACTTTAAGTTTGTCCGGACAACTCCTCCTAAACCAAAGGGCCAATTTCAATGAAACTTCACACAAATATAGAGGACCATGTGTAGATGTGCATGCCACTTTATTTTTCACAAAATTATGGTTGCTATGGCAACTGGTCACTATAAACAGGTTTTCTGATAAGAACCAAAACTTTAAGTTTGTCCGGACAACTCCTCCTAACCTGAAGGGCCGATTTCAATGAAACTTTACACAAATATAGGGGACCATGTGTAGATGTGCATGCCACTTTATTTGTCTCAAAATTATGGTTGCTATGGCAACTGGTCACTATAAACAGGTTTTCTGATAAGAACCAAAATTTTTAAGTTTGTCCGGACAACTTCTCCTAAACCAAAGGGCCAATTTCAATGAAACTTCACAGAAATATAGGGGACCATGTGTAGATGTGCATGCCACTTTATTTTTCACAAAATTATGGTTGCTATGGCAACTGGTCACTATAAACAGGTTTTCTGATAAGGACCAAAACTTTAAGTTTGTCCGGACAACTCCTCCTAAACCGAAGGGCCGATTTCAACGAAACTTCACACAAATATAGGGGACCATGTGTAGATGTGCATGCCCCTTTATTTTTCACAAAATTATGGTTGCTATGGCAACTGGTCACTATAAACAGGTTTTCTGATAAGAACCATAACTTTAAGTTTGTCCGGACAACTCCTCCTAAACCAAAGGGCCGATTTCAATGAAACTTCACACAAATATAGAAGACCATATGTAGATGTGCATGCCACTTTCTTCTTTTTTTAGCCCACCATCATCAGATGGTGGGCTATTCAAATCGCCCTGCGTCCGTGGTCCGTGGTCCGTCCGTCCGTCCGTCCGTCCGTCCGTAAACAATTCTTGTTATCGCTAATCCTCAGAAAGTACTGAAGGGATCTTTCTCAAATTTCATATGTAGGTTCCCCTTGGTGCCTAGTTATGCATATTGCATTTTGAGACCAATCGGAAAACAAGATGGCCGACAGGCAGCCATCTTGGATTTTGACAATTGAAGTTTGTTATCGCTATTTCTCAGAAAGTACTGAAGGGATCTTTCTCAAATTTCATATGCAGGTTCCTCTTTGTGCCTGGTTATGCATATTGCATTTTGAGACTAATCAGAAAACAACATGGCTGACAGGCAGCCATCTTGGATTCTGACAATTAAAGTTTGTTATCGCTATTTCTGTGAAAGTAATGAAGGGATCTTTCTCAAATTTCATATGTAGGTTCCCCTTGATGCCTACTCATGCCTATTGCATTTTGAGACCAATAGGAAAACAACATTGCTGACAGGCAGCCATCTTGGATTTTGACAATTAAAATTTGTTATCGCTATTTCTCAGAAAGTAATGAAGGGATCTTTCTGAAATTTCATATGCAGGTTCCCCTTAGTGCCTAGTTATGCATATTGCATTTTGAGACCAATCAGAAAACAACATGGCTGACAGGCAGCCATCTTGGATTTTGACAATTAAAATTTGTTATCGCTATTTCTCAGAAAGTAATGAAGGGATCTTTCTAAAATTTCATATGCATGTTCCCGACGGTGCCTAGTTATGCATATTGCATTTTGAGACTAATCAGAAAACAACATGGCCGACAGGCAGCCATTTCGGATTTTGACAATTGAAGTTTGTTATCGCTATTTCTTTGAAAGTACTGAAGGGATCTTTTTCAAATTTCATATGTAGGTTCCCCTCAGTGCCCAATTTTGCATGTTGGGACCAATAGGAAAACAACATGGCCGACAGACAGCCATTATAGCTAAATCTTAAATTCTGTATATAGGTTCCCCTTGTTTGAAAAGTACTAGAGGGCTGTTTCTGAATTTACACAGATAAGTAAGACTTAGAGGAAGGGAAAAGTAGGGAAAAGATCAATCTGACATGGAACCTATAAAGATCATTCAATGGTGGGCGCCAAGATCCCTCTGGGATCTCTTGTTGATGAATGCTCTGTAATATCCACAACCGGGAACAGGAATTACAGCCACAGTACCATAGGAACAAAGGCTATAGAAATCCATCGTTATGCATGTAATGCCTATTTCACTGTTAATGTTTCTTGTGTTTTTTGAGGATTGATTACAATAATGTTATTCACGGAGCATCAAATGTATTTGAAATGATATAATAATGATATCTTTCTTTCGAGGAAGCTTTAACAGAGGTTAATGACTTCGGTAACCGCGTATTCGCTCGAGGAGACGTGGTAGTAATGAACACATGTGGTTTCCACCATCACCGTGTAGGGGAGCGCATGCTTCGAACTCTTTTTGAACATAACGTTTCTCTAGTATTTCAACCACCGTACTCTCCACAGTGCAATGTTGCAGAGTGTTTTTGCATTCATGAAACATCGTCTAAGATCCGACTCTAGACTTGCATTTGAATTCACCGAATTACCTATTTTGAATGCTTTGACGGACCTTCCAAATCACTTTCTTTCAAACTACTTCATGCATTGTGGATATGTTTGAGTGGCATATGAAATTTCATTTCAATAAAAGAAAACTATATCTTTAGTTGATTTGTTCTCTATATTTTACTATCAACTTGTTTCCGGGACCGTCAAGATTCAGTAGGCATGTGTGTCACCGTCGATGCTAAGCTCCGCCCACAGCCAATCAGAATCAGTGTTAGCCGTGGTCGGATGTTGAAATCTCAATTAAGTACAAACGAGTGTCACGGTGAACGATGATTGGTTTTAAGTTAATATTTACCTATAAACTTGTTTGTAAAATAACAATAAGAGATGATTTGCTATGTTGGATGTAGTGCCTTTGTACGGTAAAACCGCCGAGCAAAGCTTATACATTCTGCATTATAGTTATCGTAATGTGGCACCCTGTTAAATAATGTATTTATGCGTTTTAGATTTTTCTGTCGGTTATTTGCGTTTTCCGTAATCGCGTAAGCGCGCGTATACTTTCGTTTCGTTTGTATGTATCGTTGTTATAGTAGGCCCTGAATAGGTATACTATTGTTATGTATAGGTGTCGTATATGTATGGACAATGACTGACCGCTTGACCCGTGACATGCGCTGTCTAATTCTTTCTACCTTTTCCCGCCTAATCTTTCTTTTCTTTCTTACTTATTTGGGATTTGAACAAGGCAGATGTATATACTGATTACGCCATTTTTTGTTTGTCCTTCGTGCCATACACGGGAGACTACGATTCCAGTTCCACTTCAAGTAATAAGTAGTATTTGGAATGACTTTGCCTAGCTGTTTGGTCTGTTGGTTCGACGGAGAGAACCCCCTTATGACAATTCTACAGTAATTTAGCTGGAAATGCTCCAAAACTCTACTGGAACATTTGTCCATGTTTCTGACCAAAAGGATTAAAGGGAGGTAAATATCGTACCTAATACTGGAATACCAATCCACTATTCGAATATTTGGGGAATTGGTATTCATTCGCGAAAGTTCGAACATTCTTTTCAGCTCTACTCATGAATACCATCTCGCAGGGGTATGAAGCAAAATTAGTGAGAATTTAACAAGATATCAACAGGAGGCCATCTTGGATATTAAGAAATAGCACTTACAGTGCATGTACTTATTGTACTTTGTTATTCAGTCTCCACAATAATATTATATTGTATGTCTTTTCAGAGGAAACTTGTGACATCAAAGGCAGTCAAGAAACGCTGAAAACAGATACGCTTAACATAAAAAGTAAGATATGAATGGAAAGCCTAATGAGTCCAATAACTTGGAAATGGTTGTATTTATGAACACAAGATAAGATTTTTAGTCCACCATCATCAGATGGAGGGCTAATCAAATCGTTCTTTGTCCGGCATCTATCCGTCTATCCTTGTTATTACATTTCTTAGAAAGATCTTTCTCAAATACCATTTGCAGGTTCCCCTTTGTGCCTAGTTGTGCATATTCCATTTTGAGACTGATCTGAAAACAAGATGGCCAAAAGGTGGCCATTTTGAATTTTGACATTTCAAGTTTACACAGTCCAAATTATTTTAAGAGGCTCTCCAAGGGATTCTGGAAAAAAAGTCACATATGGCAGTTGGTCTCTTAATTAAATCACTATTTGACAAAAGACTTAGAAAGACCTATTCAGTATCAGAATCTTTAATTGCACCATATAGCATTTTAAAATCATTTACAACAATTAAAAGTTGCTGAATAAATTAAATTTAAGAGAAAGGTAGCTTTAAATCTTTACCTAATTAAAACATTCTTGTGCATACATTTGGTAGCCAATTCATCACCCCAGCTTGATACAGACTAAATATCAATACAGTGGTTATAATAATTGACGCCAGTGAACTTGAATATAAGTTAAGGTCATTCAAATTTACTAACCTAAGAGCCAATTACTAAAGCATGTTATTCACCAATTATCAAGACCTTTGGTCGCTTGGTTATTGAGAAGTTTTTTACGGTTTGATTTTAAAAAATCACACGTTCAAACTTTGACCCTTACCTAAAACAAGATGTTGACCTTTGATGGTTATTCTTGTGCGTACGTGTTGTAGCCGATCGCCCCTGCATGCTATAGACACAATCAATACTTTGGACATTTCTGTTATTGAGATTGAACTCTTTTTTTTTTGAATATTTTTATATAATTGACCCCATTTATCTTGAATATAGGTCAAGGTCATTCATGTGTGCCGAAAAATGACTTTATTCATAATTTAAAAATAATTACATTTAGTTAAATATGTTAGCCGAGTTATGAGACAATGTATACAGGCAGGCTGAATCAGCTACCTAGCTAGTTTTTTTTAATCATGTATAAAGACTGGTCACCAGCCATACAATTTACCAGACATGTTAAATACATACTGACCACTCGTGAAATTAGTGGCCTACAGGACCATTCAATGATATATGTGTAGTAATAATAAGCAATAGCATGTGAACTGAACTGATGTAAACAGAGTATGGCATGTATACGTGTTAGCTAACTGTCTGATGTAATGGTAACGTCACATGTATTAAATTGTCCATCGATCAGTGTGTATTTAAGTCCTGTATTCGTAGCTGGAAAAGAGTCGACTTCTGAGGCTAGAGTTGAGAACATCTACACTGTACAAATAAACATTCAACAGATCAACAATACGTGTGTCACCTCATTAGTTTCGCGACACCAACTACTCATCCACACACGTTAAAAAAACTGATTGCTCATTGCTAGAACATATTATTCACCAAATATCAAGACCTTGGATCACTTGGTTATTAAAAAGTTTAGTTTTTTTCTCACAAAATTAGACATTTGAACGTTGTCCTCTACTGTAAACCAAAAGGTCTGTAGTCCGTGGTACATCGTCCTTCTGTTGCATACCTGTCAACTTTCAGAAATGAAACGTGGGAAAGTGCGTGAATGACATTTTTGTCTCTTCGGCTTACTTGTATTGTGTCAAGTCGCTTATTATTAAATTATATTGGATACTATTTTAACATAAATCAAGGACACAACAGTCAATTAATAATTATATAGTTTATTTAAAGGTATATAATATCAAGACAACACCTTCAAAAATACTTTAGCTTATCAATGTATCATACCAATTCTAGATGAATATAACTCAATAGATAATGAGATTCATACAAATCAAACTTGAAATAAATAAAATTAATGTAGTGTTTCTAAAAACATCTTTTTGATAATATGATCCATAATCTCTTTAATTCTTGTTATTCATTCGAATCCGTACTAAACACGTATATAAGTGTTCAAATGGATGACCTTGATCTTCATTCAAGGTCACAGGGGTCAAATATGCTAAAGCATATCAAAACTCAGGTGACCGTTTAGGCTCAGTGGCTTCTTGTTTGGTTATATTTATGAAACCATTGAGATTCCCACCCCATAACCATATATAGCATTGTAAGGCATCAAGGAATGAACAAAATCATGATGTAAAAATAGGCCCTGGGGTTTTCCCCACCCCTAAAGATTGATAATTAGTCTCTTTGTGGTATCTTTGAAAAAGTTGAGATCCTTACCCCATAATCACATACAACATTGCTGTAAATAAAGAGATAATTAGGCCACTTTAACATTCATTTCTAGAGTTAGGATGCTGAATATTGGATACAAAGATACTATATCGTTTGTTTACAGACATGCATGCTTCTATCGACCAAGGTAGCCAGATGTCGTTTAAAATACCACAAGACATTGATTTAAAGAGACGAAAGTCAAGAGAAGATGTTGATGTTCATTTTGCAAGAGTTACTGGGGCACAAAACCGAGCAAAGACAGGAGAATTTAAAAAAGGTTAGTTTATTAAGTCATCTGACCTGAAGGGTCAGAATGACCTAGATCATGTGCCATGCGTACACTTTTCACATTTTAACTTCTTCTCAAGTTCTACCTGCAGGACTGAGCCCAAAGTTATCTGAATTTATTCTGAGATGGTCCTGACCAAGTGTTGTTATTTCTCAGGTAAGTCTGAAATCCAAAATGGCCACCTTGGCCGCCATCTTAAAAAACACATTTTAAACTGGAGCCATCAAGCTGGAAATTAGTGAGGATGTTAAAGAAGGGGAGCCACAAAAGAGATGTTATTTTTGTAAAAAGCTTTTGATATGGCAGCCACGGCGGCGTTCATTTTGTTACATGATTTTGCAATCTTGATTTGGCTGAACAGCACCTTTTTAAAACATCTCGAGTTCGGCCAGTGGGATTAATCTCTAACTTACCTGAAAATATCATGAGATGGTTCTGACAAAGTGTTGTTATCTTTCGAGTTCATTAGAAATCCAAGATTGTGCCATCTTGAAAAACACATTTTAAACTTCTCCAGTTCCACTGGAGCCATTGAGCTTGAAATCGGTGGGGATGTTACGGAAGGGAGGAGGACCAAGTGTTGTTATTTTTGACCTGGTTAAAACATTTGATAAGGCTGCCACTGCCGCCATTTTGTGATATAATTGCGCAATCGTGATTTTCCTTAACAACACCTATTTTAAGCTTCTTCTCAAGTTCCATCAGTGGGATTCAGTTCTTACATTACTGTAATAATTCTGAGATGGTCCTTGCTAAGTGTTGTTATTTGTCGGGCTGGTCGAAAATTCAAGATGGCAACATTAAACATTAGGCATAGATAGTGCTGTTACAGGGGTAGAACAATAGGTACTTATTACAGGTTTTGGGAAAGTGGCTGATTCTTAGGTGACCTGTAAGTATACTTTACATATCATAGGGCTATACTGTTACTGAGTATGTATACTGCAATATATAGAACTACAAACGTATATTGATGTCAGATGACAGTTAAGGCCCAAGCTCATATTTTTAAGATGGCTCCTAACTCCTTCAGTATTCATGACGTCTTGAAATCGATAAGTGACATCTCCAAAAGTTATCTCATCTGGTCCGAAGGACCAATGTATGCTTATTTCAAACCACAGGGGCTTGGCACGATTTTCCAAATGATAGTCTATATATATATGTATATAGTATCAAGGGTAGTAACTACAAAGAGGGGGAAGACGAACGTATTTAAAAAAAAAAAAAATTTGTCGTATTCTGCGGGTCAAATATCTTAGTGACACATACATTACCTTAAAGAGAAATGTTTTATCTTTCCAATGAGTGTTCGATGAACAAAATTGGCCAAGTATTATCCAAGTTATGACCTGACGAATTCGGAAATAGATGCTGAAATGGTTAGGTCGGAATCTCCCTGTCCGGTTGAATAGTCGCCTCGCCTCTAATGGGTACCTCAATAACCATTCAGAAATCGAAAAATCGACGCTTGCAGCGGTATACAGTAACCATAACTATGTCAATATAGGATGTCGGTTGGTTATGTTATCCGTCATGTGCCGTAGCCAATTCCATATTACATCACCGAGCTTACCGTCTTCAAAAAGAACCACCATCTTTCCCTTCATTCGGAACGCTTCTTGGCTGTACGACCACTGTAACGACATAAACAAAATCACGAAAGGTTAGGGAAAGATGGCAGTGTTTTTGAAGACGGTAAGCTCGGTGATGTAATATGGAATTGGCTACGGCACATGACGGATAACATAACCAACCGACATCCTATATTGACATAGTTATGGTTACTGTATACCGCTGCAAGCGTCGATTTTTCGATTTCTGAATGGTTATTGAGGTACCCATTATTCAACCGGACAGGGAGATTCCGACCTAGCCATTTCAGCATCTATTTCCGAATTCGTCAGGTCATAACTTGGATAATACTTGGGCAATTTTGTTCATCGAACACTCATTGGAAAGTTAAAACATTTCTCTTTAAGGTAATGTATGTGTCACTAAGATTTTTGACCCGCAGAATACGACAAATTATATTTTTTTTAAAATACGTTCGTCTTCCCCCTCTTTGTAGTTACTACCCTTGATACTATATACATATATATATGGACTATCATTTGGAAAATCGTGCCAAGCCCCTGTGTTTCAAACCGTGGCGTCCGTCGTCCGTCCGTCAACAATTGACTTCTTCATAACCGCTGATTTGAATTAAAATTTGACTGGTAGCATCGTTATGGGGTGGGGATTCAAAATTGTACAAATGGTGGGGCTGAAGAGGGGCTGAGAGGTGGGGCCAAAGGGGGTCGATTTCGCGCTAAATTGATATAGACGACTTCTCTCTAAGCAATGGATATCACTCAGATTTGACTGTGATCACCTCTATGGGGTGAGGGGTGGGGCCAAATGTGATCAATTTGCCTTTATTGCTATGAACAAAAAAATCTCTGAAAGTAAGCGATGGGTCTTGCTCATATTTGACAGGTAGCATCCCTAGGGAGTTGGGATTCAAAAAGTTACAAATGGTCCAGCTCACCCCCAGGGGACTGAGGGGCGGGGCCAAAGGGAGCAATTTGGCTTTATTGCTATAAACGACTTTTTAGCCCACCATTATCAGTCCGTCCTCCTCCTCAGAAAGTACTGAAGGGATCTTTCTCAAATTCCGTATGTAGGTTTCCCTTTGTGCCTAGTTATGCATATTGCATTTTGAGACCAATAGGAAATTAACATGGCCGACAGGCTGCCATCTTGGATTTTGACAATTAAAGATTGTTATCGCTATGTCTCAGAAAGTACTGAAGAGATCTTTCTCAAATATCATAAGTAAGTTCTCCTTGGTGCCTAGTTATGCATATTGCATTTTGTGATCAACTGGAAAACAACATGGCCGACAGGCAGACATCTTGGATTTTGACAATTGTAGTTTGTTATCGCTATTTCTTAGAAAGTCCTAAAGGGATCTTTCTCAAATTTAATATATAAGTTCCCCGTTGTGCTAAGTTATGCATATTGCATTTTGAGATTAATCGGAATACAACATGGCTGACAGGCAGCCATCTTGGATTTTAACAATTGAAGTTTGTTATCGCTATTTCTTAGAAAGTACTGAAGGGATCTTTCTCAAATTTCATATATAGATCCCCCTTGTTTGAAAAGTACTAGAGGGATGTTTCTCAATTTACACAGATTATTAAAAGGAAGGGAAAAATAGACATGGAATCTATAAAGATCGTTCAATAGTGGGCGCCAAGACCCTCTGGAATCTCTGGTTGTATTTTTGAAACCGTTGAAATCCCCATCCCATGAATGTATATAGCATGGCTGGGTATCAAGAGATAAACAAAAAAAATGATGTAGAAACAGTGTATGAAAATATGTCTACAGAAAATTGAAATCCCATAGCGCAAGTCATTTTTCCATAGATCCAATTTGTAAACATATTGTTGAAAGTAGCATATTTGTCACGCAAATACCTGCGTCATCCAGTAATAACACGCTGTTATGGGTAAAAAAAACTCTATTGTAAGTTCTGATTTCATATGATCATTTGTCAGAAAATATTGGAATGTTGTTTACATGAATTTTAATGTATGTCAGGACTCAAACTTTGAATAGCCAATCATGCCAACACTTTGAAATTTTACATAGACCGACCAGGTTTTCTATATCCTCTGGCCATCGGACCACCTTTACTTTCAAACACTGTAGAAATAGGCCCTGGGGTATTTCCCCTCCTTTAGGGACTTATTGTCTTGAATATATATTTGAAACTCTTTCGATCTCCACCACATTATGAAACAAAGCATAGTTCGGCATCAAGAGATAGATAAAATCATTATGTAAAAATAGACCCTGGGGCTTTTCCCACCCTTAGGGACTTAGTTTCTTTAATATATTTTTGAAATCATTTAGATCCCTACCCCATAACCATACATAGCATAGTTAGACATCAAAAGATAACCAAAATCATGTTGTAAAAATAGGCCCTAGGGTCTTTCCCAACCCCTAGGGACTTTCCCAACTCCTAGGGACTTGGTTCCTTTGATATATCTTTGAAACTGTTTAGATCCCCATCCTATAACCATATGAGCATTTCTGGGCATCAAAAGAGAAACACAACTCTGATGTAAAAATAGGCCCAGAAGTATTTCCCCACCCCCAAAGGACCCCTAGGGAGTCTGGACTTCGTTTCTAGGTTTTATCTTTGAAGCAGTTGAGATCCCTTCCCCATAACCATATATAGCATTGTTTGACATTAGCAAATAAAGCTTTTAACAAATTGAACATGAACATATTTTGTCGTTTGATCAAATCCAACAAGTTGAGCGATACAGGCCCTCTGGACTTTTTGTTTCTACATTTGGTACTTAAAGCGAAAGTAGAATACTTCTGATTTTTTCTGGCTTCATTTCCAAGAAATATGCTAATAAAAATGCCCATGCTGGTTCAGCTGAATGAAGTGATTATTAGCCGAAACCTAACATGAGGATATTCCGATATCAGTAAAGATGTTGCATGGTTTAAATCAGTCGATAATGAAATGCTTGTACAATGTATAAAACATGAGCGTGCGATTCAACAAATCACCGGAACGAATAAGGTAGGCCCATTCATCTGTAGATCTAACAAATTAATTTCTGAGACAAGTTTCTTCTAATGAAAATTATCAAAGATCAATTATTTAATCATGATACAGATCAAATGATATATGGAGAGAGAAAAAATTATAAATTGAGTACAATCTAAAAACTTAAGAACAAAAATATAATGGGACAGTAATTCACGGGAATCTTATAAATGCGTAGGAAATCATGATGTGGTTACCCAGATACATGACGGACATCACACGATTAATTGAACTGAGAATTAAATTTACTCAATTCAAGTTTCTGTATCTTATAGCAGAACTTTAAAGCAACCACAGCCTTTTTAAAGTAAACAAAATTCCTTAAGATGATACTCATCAGTAAAACATTCAGGAATGCATTTTAAAAAGCAAAACAAACAACAAAACTTTCTTCTTATTTCCTGCCATTTTATATTGATACTTGCTTTTCTCCTTTATTTTGGTCCCTCATGCACAGCAACTATTTGTGGCCTTGGAACTTTGACTTAAACAACTTCTCAATAACGATGAGGCAGATACCTGATGTTGGTCATATGTCATGCTGTTGTGAAGAGCTACCAAGTTTGTTTAAATGAATAACCTTGATCTACACTCAAGATCACAGGGGTCAAATTGGCTAAAATCTTTTAAATATCATCTCTATAACAAAGGGGCCCAGGGAATGGATATTGGGCCTGTAGCATGCCTCGATGAAGGGCTACCAAGTTTTGTCAAATGATTGACCTTGATCTACATTCAAGGTCACAGGGGTCAAATAGGCTAAAATCTTGAAACATCTTCTTTTCAATAACCAAGAGACCCAGATATTTGAAATATGTAGCATTCTTGGGTGGCGGGCTACCATGTTTGTTCAAATGAATGATCTTGACCTACATTCAAAGTAACAGTGGTCACATAAGCTAAATTGTTTGAACGACTTCTTTTCAATAACCAAGAGGCCTAGAGAGTTAATATTTGGTCTGTAGCAAGGCGAGTGATGGGCTACCAAGCCGAGTGATATAAGCCCATTGGACCTCTTTACATGTTTGAGAGTCCCACCAACTTTGCATTTAATAGTTTAATTTTTAGACCCAATTATTTTCCTGTTCAATTAATTTTGATAGAGCTTGCATACTTACCAAAATAGAAATCATAAGACCTATATATTGATACGAATATTATGTACAAATATCACATTTTTACTTTTCAGGATGCGTGATAATATGTATAGATATTTCGCCTGCCAGTAATTCATCAGTACCATCTTCGTTACATCTGGCTGAAGAGTTCAAACATTATCTGTTGGATGGTGGAACTATACCATTAACTGACGAATCACAAACAGTGTTACATGTAGACAAAGAAGCTAGTTTCACGATAACACCACAAACTGCTGCTAAAGATGGTAAGAACAAACATGTGATAAATATTAGGTGATGAAGTATTGAATCAACCATACTTTTAGAACACAATTATGGATTCCAGAATGCTTTTACTTTGTAGTAAGTTTTTACATATGTAGCACAAGAATAATATATATGCAAATGATGGGTATACTATGGAAGGCCAAATGGATTAAAATTTTAAGTGATGGACACGTGGTCCAGTGATCGACACACAGTCTAGTGATGGAAACACAGTCAAGTGATGGAAACACAGTCAAATGACGGAAACACAGTCTGACCCAGTAACACAGTCAGGTGATGGACACACAGTCTGGCCAAGACACACAGTCTGGCCTAGACACACAGTCTGGTGCAGACACACAATTCAGTGATGGACACATTGTCTGACCCAGACACAGTCCAGTGATGGACACACAGTTTCAGAATGAATTGACCTTCCTCACCGAGGTAGGCCTATATAACTTTACATGTGTTTTTTATCCGAGAAAGTCATAACCACAGCTAATTACTGCCAATTAGTAGTCTGTGGTCAAAGGCCAGAGGTAAGCCAATCAGATTTTGGGTGGTCACAAATGACCAATCGGAGGCTTTGAAAGTGGTTACACACCGTGGTGTGTAAGCAAAAACAATAAAACGTTTTATCACGTGTCATATCAGTTGTGGAACAAGCGTAGTTATGGAATAAACAATAATTATTAATATTTATTAAAAGTTAAACATCCATTTGAACGAAACGGGGGAAAAAATAATTAATATTGTAAAGGATTTATTATTTTTAATGGCATCTGCTGCTATACCGTGGTAGGCACAGAGACCTGATATTGGTCCTGTGGTATGCTGGGGTGAGGGGCTACCATGTTTGTTCAAATAAATTACCTTGACGTACATTAAAGGTCATAGAGGTCAATAGAGTAAAATCTTTAAACATCTTCTCAATAACCGATTAAGGGACCCAGGGAGTTGATATTTGGTCCGTAGCATACTGGGGTGAATGGCTACCAAGTTTGTTCAAATGAATGACCTTGACCAGAATTCAAGGTGATTATCAGCATGGGATGGCAGTTTGTTGGTATGCACATGTTGGCCCTGACTGGCCCCCTTGTCTGAGGGTTAATTGGGGCCATAAAGATTCAAATCAACTAAAACTTACTCAAAATCTTCTTCTTTAAACCCAAAGTAGGTAGAATCAATCTACTATTCATAGATGGAAGGGTCTAAAGGTGGCGTGCCTTACAATAATTGTGAATTTCATGACCCTAGGGTCTTATGAGA
>NW_022979879.1:0-1379 GCF_902652985.1 Pecten maximus | reverse complement strand
AAGTAGGGGCAAAACTACCAGAATATTGTAATGCAAGTAGTCATTTCATGATCATATATATTTACCTGGATAAATATCAATATAGCTGACATAGCTACAGTCTGACTCGGCCAACACCCACACTTTCACACCCCATTTTTGGGGTTTGAGCCTCATGTACTGTTTGAAGTGTACTTTTCCTTTAAACGGAACCATACACTCATCAACTGTCACACGCCTGCGTAGAACATATTCCTGTACAAAGTTCTCGTTCAGGTGAGAAACCAGTGTCCTGATCTTAAACAGGGGATCATAGGTTGGGCTATTCCGCTCCTGTTCTAAGTCATTGTCAGCAAAGTGTAAGTACCTGAGAATCTGGCTAAACCGATCCCTCGTCATGGTCCTAGCAAAGAGGGGTGTTTCTGAGTATGAAGCAGTTGACCAATAAAGTTTTACTGAAGGTTTCCTTGTCACACCCATTGCCATACAAAGACCCAGGAAAGCTTTCATTTCAGCAGCACTAACATCCTTCCAGGGTTGTTTGTTCTGTTCCGGATTTGTGTCAATCTGCTGTTGGGCATACCGTCCGGTCACCTCTAACAGTAGATCAATCAAAACCTGATCTAAAAACAATGCCAGGAAATCTATTGGCTCCTTATCTGGTGGCATGGACCTTGTGGGTCCTGTGTTTCTCCTTGGTGTAAAAATGTGTGGCAGTCCTCTCTCAAAATAGTCAAAGCCGGCGTGCCATTCGTCTTGATCGTCTGCCGCTCCGCCGGGACCAAGCTCTACTTCTGCATCATCCACATCTGTTTCCACCTCGCTAACATCGCTAACAGCATCATCCCCAATGCCTTGGTGTCTCAACATCGCCAAGAAGTTATTTTCCGCGTCTTGACCTTCTTCGGGATCAAATCCGTCGAAGTTCTCGCCATCTGAACTTTCAGTTTCCGAAGACATTTTTCAGATTTTGATAGAACGCATAATAACTACCATGACAACAAGGATCGCTACTTTATTGGTTAATATAATCATCTGACAAGTAACGAGAATGTAAAAATGATGTAAATTACACGTTCAAAATCTCTACAAAATCGCAAAATTAAACAAAAACACGAATTTGTTTCAATCGACTTTACTCACACGTCTTACACAGCCATCTTGGATATAATTTGGTCATGTGATCATGATCTGTGTTACTAAAATTAGATTACTCAGTCAGTCTGTTGTGGTTGTTACAATCCGAATTATTAGCTTGTTTTTATATAAATTATCAACAGAAACACAATGAAATACGCATATAAAACCACACATGTAGTTTTGGAACGATGTTTTTGAAAAACGGTGGAGATCCAACAAACAGCTAGGGGGGTGGCAACCTTTTTTTTTGCGCGCCGGTG
>NW_022979878.1:0-24182 GCF_902652985.1 Pecten maximus | reverse complement strand
TCGTGATTTACACTATGGTCATCACGGGGGAATATCGTGATTTACACTATGGTCATCACGGGGGAATATCGTGATTTACATTATGGTCATCACGGGGGAATATCGTGATTTACATTATGGTCATCACGGGGAATATCGTGATTTACAATATGGTCATCACGGGGGAATGTGATTTACAATATGGTCATCACGGGGGAATATCGTGATTTACAATATGGTCATCACGGGGGAATGTGATTTACAATATGGTCATCAAGGGGGAATGTGATTTACAATATGGTCATCAAGGGGGAATATCATGATTTACAATATGGTCATCACAGGAGAATGTGATTTACAATATGGTCATCAAGGGGGAATGTGATTTACAATATGGTCATCACGGGGGAATATCATGATTTACAATATGGTCATCACGGGGGAATGTGATTTACATTATGGTCATCACAGGGGGAATATCGTGATTTACAATATGGTCATCACGGGGGAATATCGTGATGTACAATATGGTCATCAAGGGGGAATGTGATTTACAATATGGTCATCAAGGGGGAATGTGATTTACAATATGGTCACCAAGGGGGAATGTGATTTACAATATGGTCACCAAGGGGGAATGTGATTTACAATATGATCTATACAGAAGTCTCTTGAAGATCGTTGTTGAATGACCCTTAAAAATTCAAATTATTTTGTTTTTAAAACGAATCATTGTTCCTTGAAAAAACATGTTTAACTAAGATAAATTTCTTAAGCATGTATGCCCCACTGGCGTGGCACTTAGAGTCCATTTGTATCCAAGTCCGTTGTGATATACATACGTTTTGACCCTGTAATCATCCGCAACCTGGAATCTATGGTACTATTTAATTTGTGTGTTTTGTGTCTAACTTGTGTAGACATCTGCAATTTAGTTTTCTCGTTTGCATCTTAAGTACAAATTCTGTGTCGCACAACAAAATACTCAATTAGTATTTTAGAATTTGTTTTTGTGTGATAAAATAATGGATTTTCAATGGTGCAAAAAAGCAGGTATACTTCCAAAAATCCTGTAAAATCAACATTTTAATATGCCACTTTAACCAGAGGTGTGGATGTGTCAACAGTCATGTACTTTTCGTTAAATAGCCATCTCCATAATCCATTTAAATTATTTCACCCGAACATATCGTATTGGTCTCTCTGTAGGACAACTTACAAATGTCCCGTATGATCGATGAGTCGAACTGTGATAATCTTGGTGAAAGGTATAGATTCATTTTTCCCTGCAACGAATAAAAACAACAGTATCACCATTGCTGTGTGTTTCGTACATCATACAACATATCGCCCTGATCATGATAGCTCGGATCATACATCATATCGCCCTGATCATACATCATATCACCCTGATCATACATCATATAGCCCTGATCATACAACATATCACATAGATCATACATCATATTGCCCTGATCATACATAAATATCGCCCTAGTCATACATCATATCGCCCTGGTCATACATCATATCGCCCTGGTCATACAACATATCGCCCTGATCATACATCATATCGCGCTGATCAAACATCATATTGCCCTGGTCATACATCATATCGCCCTGGTCATAGAACATATCACATAGATCATACATCATGTTGCCCTGATCATACATCATATCGCCCTGATCATACAACATATCGCCCTGATCATACAACATATAGCCCTGATCATACAACATATCGCCCTGATCATACAACATATCGCTCGGATCATACATCATATCACCCTGATCATACATCATATCGCCATGGTCTTACATCATATCAACCTGATCAAACCTCATATCACCCTGATCAAACATCATATCGCCCTGATCATACATCATATCGCCCTGATCATACATCATATCGCCATGGTCTTACATCATATCAACCTGATCAAACCTCATATCACCCTGATCAAACATCATATCGCCCTGGTCATACAACATATCGCCTTGATCATACATCATATCACCCTGATCATACATCATATCACCCTGATCATACAATATATCGTCCTGGTCATACAACATATCGCCCTGGTCATACATCATATCGCTCTGATCATACAACATATCGCCCTGATCATACAACATATCGCCCTGATCATACATCATATCACCCTGATCATACATCATATCGCCCTGGTCATACATCATATCACCCTGATCAAACCTCATATCACCCTGATCATACATCATATCGCCCTGATCATACGACATATCACCCTGATCATACATCATATCACCCTGATCATACATCATATCACCCTGATCATACATCATATCACCCTGATCATACATCATATCACCCTGATCATACATCATATCGCCCTGATCATACAACATATCACCCTGATCATACAACATATCGCCCTGATCATACAACATATCGCCCTGATCAAACATCATATCGCCCTGATCATACAACATATCGCCCTGATCATACATCATATCGCCCTGATCATACATCATATTGCCCTGGTCATACATCATATCGCTCGGATCATACAAAATATCGCCCTGATCATACAACATATCGCCCTGGTCATACAACATATCGCCCTGATCATACAACATATAGCCCTGATCATGCATCATATCGCCCTGGTCATACATCATATCGCCCTGATCATACAACATATCGCCCTGATCATACAACATATCACCCTGATCATACAACATATCGCCCTGATCATACAACATATCACCCTGATCATACAACATATCACCCTGATCAAACATCATATCGCCCTGATCATACATCATATCGCCCTGATAATACATCATATCGCCCTGATCATACATCATATCGCCCTGGTCATACATCATATCGCCCTGGTCATACAACATATCACCCTGATCATACAACATATAGCCCTGATCATACAATATATCGCCCTGATCATACATCATATAGCCCTGATCAAACATCATATCACCCTGATCATACAACATATCACCCTGATAATACAACATATCGCCCTGATCATGCATCATATCGCTTGGATCATACATCATATCGCCCTGATCATACATCATATCGCCTTGATCATACATAATATCGCTCGGATCATACAAAATATCGCCCTGATCATACAACATATCGCCCTGGTCATACAACATATCGCCCTGATCATACAACATATCACCCTGACCATACAACATATCATCTGATCATACAACATATCGCCCTGATCATACATCATATAGCCCTGATCATACAAAATATCGCCCTGATCATACAACATATCGCCATGATCATACAACATATCACCCTGATCAAACATCATATCGCTCGGATCATACAACATATCGCCCTGGTCATACAACATATCGCCCTGATCATACAACATATCGCCCTCATCATACAACATATCGCCCTGATCATACAACATATCACCCTGGTCATACAACATATCGCTCGGATCATACAACATATCGCCCTGGTCATACAACATATCGCCCTGATCATACAACATATCGCCCTCATCATACAACATATCGCCCTGATCATACAACATATCACCCTGGTCATACAACATATCGCCCTGGTCATACAACATATAGCCCTGATCATACAACATATCGCCCTGATCATACATCATATCACCCTGATCATACATCATATAGCCCTGATCATACAACATATCACATAGATCATACAACATATAGCCCTGATCATACATCATATCGCCCTGGTCATACAACATATCACCCTGGTCATACATCATATCGCCCTGGTCATACAACATATCGCCCTGATCATACATCATATCGCCCTGGTCATAGAACATATCACATAGATCATACATCATATTGCCCTGGTCATACATCATATCGCCCTCATCATACATCATCTCGCCCTGATCATACAACATATCGCTCGGATCATACATCATATCGCCCTCATCATACATCATATCGCATTCATCATACAACATATCGCCCTCATCATACAACATATCGCCCTGATCATACAACATATCGCTCGGATCATACATCATATCGCATTCATCATACAACATATCGCCCTCATCATACAACATATCGCCCTGATCATACATCATATCGCCCTGATCATACATCATCTCGCCCTGATCATACAACATATCGCTCGGATCATACATCATATCGCCCTCATCATACATCATATCGCATTCATCATACAACATATCGCCCTCATCATACAACATATCGCCCTGATCATACAACATATCGCTCGGATCATACATCATATCGCATTCATCATACAACATATCGCCCTCATCATACAACATATCGCCCTGATCATACAACATATCGCTCGGATCATACAACATATCGCCCTCATCATACAACATATCGCATTCATCATACAACATATCGCCCTGATCATACAGCGTATAGCCCTCATCATACATCATATCGCCCTGATCATACAACATATCGTCTGATCATACAACATATCGCCCTGGTCATACATAAATATCACATAGATCATACAACATATCACCCTGATCATACATCATATAGCCCTGATCATACATAAATATCACCCTGATCATACATCATATAGCCCTGATCATACATAAATATCACCCTGATCATACAACATATCGCCCTGATCATACAATATATAGCCCTGATCATACATAAATATCACCCTGATCATACAACATATCGCCCTGATCATACAACATAGCGCCCTGATCATACATCATATCGGCCTGATCATACATCATATAGCCCTGATCATACAACATATCGCCCTGATCATACAACATATCGCCCTGATCGTACATCATATCGGCCTGATCATACATCATATCTTCTGATCATACAACATATCGCCCTGATCATACAACATATCGCCCTGATCATACATCATATAGCCCTGATCATACAACATATCGCCCTGATCATACAACATATCACCCTGATCATACATCATATAGCCCTGATCATACAGCGTATAGCCCTGATCATACATCATATCGCCCTGATCATACATCATATCGTCTGATTAAAAACTAAGGCAGAACAATAAAAACATGTAAGGTCCTCAGTGCAGATGTATATTCTCATACAATGTTAAAATTTGCAATAATGGCAAAAAAATCATCAATTATCAACAAAGTTTGTCGCCGAGTTTTATGGATATCAAACCACGCCGCGATAGCAGTATTACCTGTCAATTACATATATTATCATATCAATTACAAAGATTATCACGTCAATATTAAACCACGCCCCGAAATCAATATTACCCGTCATTTACACGGGTTAGAATATGCATATTACTGCTGCTCACGTCGACAACGACTGGAAGTTATAACTGGAACAAGGACGTAAAGCCCCGTCAATCAAGCAACCAAGCAATCACCACGTCTCAATTAAGATATTACATGACAATGAAGTGAATTTGCAAAGGTTCGTCTTGTAAATGTTATCGTTAACAAATTGCAGGCAAACACGTTCTTGGGGGGGGGGGGGGGGGGGAGGAACTTCTCCATAGTAATATACGATATAATAGAGAACACCAAATGACAAATATTGATAAAATAATGTAAACAAAAATGTCTTCATTTCGCAAATTTTTAGCTACTTAGCCATCCTCAGGCGGAAAACCTTGCAACGAGACAGCTATAACGTATACGTCTTTTGACCGTGGGATTGAATCTGTCTGATGATGGCCAGGTAGCCGACAATTCTCATTGGAGGATGTGGATTTTGAAAAGAAAAGAAACCCGTTTTTCACATGAGACATGTTTTGAGAACCACATAGCAAAGCATACATCATTGTAGATTGGAATATTGTGAAATACTATCAAACATTAAACTTGATGTTGTCTAGTATACAGGCTGCTTTACATACCGGCTTATTTAAATATTAAATCGTAATTTAGACTACTGCACGAATTAGTCATAATTACTTCCGTTTTCTATTTCTTCTTCAAATGAAATTGTTTACAGTGACATACACGATGAGATGGTCAAAGTTCACACCTGTCCAGGTACACCGCAGGGGTCGAGGGAGTCTATAGTTCACACCTGTCCATGTAAACCGCAGGGGTCGAGGGAGCCTAACAGTTCACACCTGTCCAGGTACACCGCATGAGTCGAGGGCGCCTCCAAGTAATCGACAGCTGTTAGTTTCAAATACCCTTTGATCTGTCCAGAGACGTATATGTGATATATCCGTCTCTGATCTGTCACACTGCAGCAGTAAGATATATGAAGACGAATAACTTTGGAAGTTTGAAAGTTGGGAAACAGTGCGCTTGTTTTTTGCAGAGACTTGTTTTTGTTGAATTTCTTATTTATACTATTTAGTTCTCTGATTTATATTCAAATATTCCCGCGGTTCGCAGTAGAAGCGGGTATGGCACTATAGCACTCGCCGCACGTGCGGCCGTGAATGTAGTCACGTGTGTTGGGCCGGCGATTGCCGCGTGGGGCACTACGTGACGTGTCATTTTCTAGTCGGCTAGCAGGACGCGCGATACACTAAATTTTTTTACATTTTTTTTTAACAAAATTTAATTGATTCATATATATTTAGGTAGAAACGGATTTGGTGTGGACACGTACAATTTTTCGGTAATTTGCACCGGGTTTTTCGTGCTTTTGTTTTTTTTCTTTTATCGAGCACAGTATGTAGTACGACAGTGGTCCAATCTGTCAGCCGGAGAAATCGGGCTTGCTTGGGTCTAGATAGACTGGCCCCCTGTCTCTAGAATATTAAAATTATAAATAAAATTGAGCTTTATGATTTTGATCCCTAGGGTATTTCTGATTCTAAGTTTCAAACTAGGGGCAGATAATCTAGTATTAGAATTTAGCTTGGCAATTTTTAACAAAACAACTTAGGGTCTGGTGGCCAGTCTAGGGTCTAGATGTTAGTCCCTGCCTTTGACACAGGTTTCCGAGTCAAGGACCCGGTTTTTCCTGGGGGTGCAAGTTGATTTCGGTGATCGGCTACAGTCTGCATGTACAAAGTTTTTGTCAAGTCTTGCAAAGTTTTGTCTTTTGTTTTATGTGCATATATATGTGTGTTTTGTATAACATTTTATATTATGTTGATTAAATGCCTACCGCCACTATGTCCTTTCGGCGTGCTAGCGGCAAATTGGATATTTGCGTTCGTGTTGGTTATTAGGTGCTGAGTGGAGAGAGACTATTTAGTTCTCTGATTTACATAAAAATTGTATCACCGAAGGACTGGGATCTGCAACCCGCCTGTGGGTAATACGTCTTAAAATACAAACAGATTTGAATATTGGGATTTGCGAGTTTTAGGTTGGCTAACACTTGGCTTATTAAAATGTACTTTCAACCCAAATAGGACTGTATAGTTGTTTTAGTGTCAAATTCAAATAATTGAGATGCAACAGACATTGACTTTTTTTTTCTTTCTTTTTTTTTAACTTTTCTCTTAAATTTCAGCCGTATACATAGACACTTTGGAGTTACATTCAATTCAGATACATTATAGTTAAATTGCATATTAAATGCAATCTTTAAAAAGTCCCTCTTAAGAAGTTACAAAACATATATGCATGTGAGGTTTGGTCAATTCTGAAAAGTAAGGGACGACGTGAAGCTGCTGGGAATTTACAGGCTTAACACCATACGTTAGAAATGAATAATCATATACAATCCAATACAACTCTTTCCGTCAGATTTATAACTTATTGGATACCATAGTTATTACAATAAAGGACATGTAGTGGCATCCACTCTTACATAATTAATCATTTATTCTACAGTTCTTACTGTCACAGATATTAGTTACATTCAATAAAATAATCTTACTACCGTCTTAAAGAACAATAACAATTCATATATTATTGATTTGATAAGATTTGATACAAGGAAACATAGAAGTTGTCATTAAAAATAAATAAATGTATATTCTAATTTAAACTCGATAACCAATCTTTCCTACGTTTATTTGCTAGTGATAAATATTTTCCTGAATTGTTGTCAATTCTTTGATATTTTTTGTTTTGAGTAACTGAAAAAGTTTAAACATACTAGGATTTTTTTTAAAATAATGTGTCAAATTAATATGAATGTCTTACATTTAAAGATAACACGATATTCGTCTTCTATAATAATTATGTACGTCACATGAAATTCACTTTCTTACTTGCCTAAGAATATCTCTTTATCTTGCATGTCCAATAGCTAGATCATGTGCAGATAAACGAATCTTTGAAATGAGTTTTTGATAAATGAAATTAACCAGATTCTCAACTTCATGTAGATTCTGAATTTATACAGAAACTGAACTCTGATTACTTTTGGATAGAAGACTGAGTAGACGAAAACTTCAGTTAACATACAAAATAGATAGGCATGCATCAGACTCCAAACTACCTAACACATCTACTTACCACTACACTAGGAGATAAACGACCTGTTTTAGTAATGGTAACTACGTATCAGAATTCAGGCCCAGTTTCAGATCCTCCAGATACCAGTTCACAATGTTTCTTGACTTCCGTATAACAATGTGGAATACTCTGAACTACATCACAGATTCGTGTATAAAGTATTTATTATATCTGTGATATATTCAAACAAGTACAAACTTTTATTGATTTTAACATGTTTTATTATAAACTTAACTTTAAAACTATGTTTGCTGTGTGTGCATTTATTAAACATCAATGAGATGGCTTCATATGCTGTAACTTGTAAATATTTTTTTCACAATTTTGGTAATCATTAGTGTGTATTTTTAAAGATAAAAGCTAATATACATAAAATATGTATATATCTGTGTACATACTTAAAGCCAGGGTTTCAGTTAATTAAAAGATTAGTTGTTCTAGTTCTCTGCACTCGAATGCGCCTCATCTACTGTAGCCTCGTTTTGAGTTATCCATCCTTCACCTTTAACAACGTGGAGCGGATAATTTGAGCAGAAGGAAAACTCTATGACTGTTGATTTCAATGATTGTATGAAACTGCAGACGTCGATGGAGACACCATTAAGTATAACTGAGAAATCACCTATCAGCGCCAGTCGTTTTCAAACGGACATATCTGGTAAGTCCTTTAAATTTCTAACCTTTCGTTTCCTGATACAGCGACTGACAACCCCAGTCAACTGTCATTTAGATAGATTCCACGGTCGTCTGTCGATTTTTCACTGAAAATTTTGTACAGGACTTGTCTTTATTCGGAACATCATTGGTAAAACTCATTTTGATACGGCAGTTTTATTTTGTGAAATTATATAGGCCTCTTAACTAATGTCGCATTCAGTCAGATGATGTAGGGCTATCCTGTTTTGACGGATCCCGTGATGTTGTGTCCTAAAAAAATCCCGTCTCTTGGAAGGTTTAAAGGCGATGTCTCATTCATTCAGGGTTATTTTATTAATGGATAAACATGTCCAATACCGATTACTGAAATGATTTGAAACAAATTTTATTTAACTTGATATATATCACATTCAACTCTCATATTACACTATCGTGTCATAATTATAAGACATCGCTAACATACGAAAGGGAGAACCACAATAACTTACATGGCAGTAACACGTGCTGATGATGCATCACATGATAGGCCTATTAAGCATAACAATAACCACTGCTTTGTCACAAAAATGCATAAAATGGCACCTACATTGGCACATTGAGATATCCAATATCTCCAACAAATGAAAAGATAAATCATACTTCTCATAGTGAAAGTTGCATAACAAATATATAGGCAAAGTAGGGTAGAATTTCTGCTGGATGCAAACAAAATACTTAACCACTTTAAATTCAAAAGACAATATTGGGAGCTCAAACTTTTAGATGGTGGTAATAGCATAAAGTTAATAATGTATGTAAATTTTGGTAATGTTGAAAACATATACAACAAACATAATTAGTATTTTAAAAAGACTAGGCCTATTTGTCAGAAGTGGCCTATTTAAAAAAGTTAGTTGGTTCTAATGATTTTTTGGAAGCAGCAATTTTGAATCATGCCGTAAAGGATCAGAAGGTATCACAGTAATTTTTTAGGACTTGCAGGGATGAATCTAGGGATTTTTTACTACCGTTTATGGGTATTTTCCCCTCAGGATTTTGTTCCATTTTTCGCCTCAGACTTGTGTTAAATTCACTGAAATATTGTATTTTCCCTCATTTTTATGGCAATAATATTCCAAATTACTCCAGATTTGCTTTCCTAATTAACCATTTGCTGTTCTTACTTGGAAAATGTGTTTTTAAAGCAAAAAACTGAAACTTTCTGATGTTTAAATTTCCCCTTTTCAGAACTGATTTCCCCTTATGGTCCAAAAAGGGTAGTTTCCCATAAATTCTAGATTAATCCCTGACTTGTATATATTTTAGAGTCCTGTTTTTTTTTAGAACTTTCTCAAATATTGAGTACCCAATGTATCTGAAGAAAATGGTGTTCTTGACCCTCCTGAACTGTGAATAAAAACTAAATATTTAGATAACTTTACTGGACAAGTCACAAACTTAAAATGATTTAAGCAAGTCCCATTGTACCCAATGATTGTGTAAGCTTAGTTACAACTGAACTGGATATTCAATTTGTGATATCCTTTTAGTTTAATGGCTGCTACATTTTCTCCTTCTCTTACATAATTGGCAAGCTTGCCTACCCTTGTTTAAGCATTAGGAGTATGCTAGCAAGGTGATATCCGAACTTGTGGTCTTCGGGGGCAAAGACATGAAAAAAGGAGGGAGGAATGTAGCGGAACTGGACTGGGTCGATCATCGGCGACCATGGCATATATACAGTGTTAAAAATGTACTGTTCATAAGATTCAGCTCTACATTTTGGTTGAATAGCACAACCTGGAAATTAATAGAAACTAATGATATTCATTAATTTTATTGATCAGGGTTAATTGTGCCCACTATTAATCTAGTAGGTGTATTATATTACAACCTTTTGGTGGACAATCAAAGGGATAAATAAAGATGTGTACCATACTGCATATAGTAAGTAAATATATGCAAACAATAGCTTCATAATCATTGTTTGAAAAATAAAACAACTGAAATTGCAACTTAAAGAAAATCACACCCGAAGAAGCATTTTGCTTACTGAAATGGTTGAATATAGTGTTGTGTAATTTACAAAACTAGAGACACTAGATACATGATGATATGTATACACAACAAAAGCATCCTTATAAAACCCATTACATTTCTCTTTTAGAGCATTATATTATCAGATTTTGGATTGGACCATCTAACAAATATGATGTTGAATGTACTCTTTTGTAGTTAGATTTTCATTTTCGTTCATGTTTACACCTCAAGCATTCTTTGTGAGATATGATTTTGTTACACTTTAGAGTGGAATCACTGTGTTGAGGTATCAGGTAATTGATTTTTGAATTATAAATGGCATCTCTGCTGTTTTGTTTCATAAAACCTGATGAGAATGAAAATTGAATGTCCTCAAAATAGATGTAACCTGACCATGACATGCTGGTAGAATAAATTGCAGATATAACTTCTTAAAAATTCATAATAGGTTTGAGATATAATGCAGGTTTTCAAAGGATCAATAATTTTATTTTCAGCAGACACTTGTGATCTCGCTTTGTACCTTTCTGTAGTCCTAGCTACCACGGCTGCTTTTTTCTGAGGACTTTTTTTTTTACCAATGATCAACATTCCCATTACCACTTCTAATTTCATATATTTAAGGCAATATATTCCCAAAATTTGAACTTTACTCCTGAAATATCCTTTCCAATAAGCCATTTCACCAATTTACTTCCCAAAATGAGACAAAAAAGTCCTTTTGCATTGACATCAGTAGTATTATAAGAATTTTTTTTGAGAAAGTTATGTCATAATTAGTGGATAATGGAAATAGTTTTGTATAGTTTAGAAAGTGGAACATATACAAAGTTACAAACTAGACACATACAATTAACCTCAATAAGCAAATTAAATGAGTAGTAACATAGTATATGGTATCTTAATTGTCATTGTCAGCAAATGCATTGCAAAGTATAGATTAAAAGTTCATACTTCATATTTTTGTATGTTGTTGTTGTCTTGCTGATAGGAGTAGAGAGTACATACATGTATATATATTTAATCAAGATCAGTCCAGCTGCAGGGAACCTTATACAATAATGTATTACTGTTGCCCAGAACTAGGCGATATTATTAACATTCTTGCCAAGCCAGCTGAGGGTTTCTCTGTTGGATCCATGGTAAGGCAGTTAATTATCTTGATAATTGTTACATATGGCTATCCCCAATATGATCAAATTTACTCATTTTTTTCATATGATTTCACTCATTCATGTAATTTTTTTCACAATTTCAAATCTTCATGGGCATCCTCTCAATTTCTCTTCCTTCTTCGAATTCCATTTTCAGTTGTCTTTCCATATTGGCTTTTCCTATCTGAATTACCAAATATCCGTTACCTGTATGACCCCATATTTCATTTGTCCATCCTTCAGTCTCTTTCTTCCTGTTTCCTATTTTCCATCTTGTCTTTCTAACAGCTTTCTATTTCTTTCATTTTTCATCCAATCTTCAGCTGTCCTAAATGACCATAGCTGTACATGTTGATAGGACATTACATAATGCAAAACCAAAATTTTCATCAGCTGTATAGCTGTCTAAAGCTTTCATCTACACCATTATCCCATCCTCTCTCCTTCCTTCTCTTTATATAATTACCCATCTCCTATCTTTATCCTCCTAATTATATATATATATAAGGATCCATACACATTTTGCCATCTCATAAAAATGATTGGCATGTGAAGCATATCAAATTGAAGCTGAAAATCAAAGCATAGATTCAATTTGGTCAGGTTACAAGTAAAGAGAAAATGGCAAACATAGTGTGAATAAAATTAGCTGATTGATTATATTGGTTTTTGTACATGTATAAACACCAGCCAGTAGAGTGCAGCCTTCTGACCTTCTCATTGCACAATTATTACATTTATTGTACCATTTATAACACATGTAAATGTAATGTCATTTCTCTGATGAAGGTGTAAAACTGTTGACTTGTAAATGCTACATTTTGTATATATTAAACTGCATATATGTATCCTTGACATGTTTCACATGTACAGGACTACAGTGACCTATCATTGATTGTTGGGTTAAGGTGACCTTTTGGTCTCCAGTTTACAGTGCACAAATTATTGATTTTACTCTAAACACTTGATGTGGAGAGGAGATAATTATCTAGAGATGGGCCTGTATATATGATGTTAGCATGCATCTGTTGGCTGCAGGTCTTCTTTTTATGTGATGATATAACCAATAATTACCTAATGAATAACATATAACATTGTGCACTGATCACAGTGACAATATTGATTTAAAACAATTGATGTTAGTACCTTATAGGTGTAGTGAAGTTAAATTAAACAGTGATTACCAGGTATATATATATCTATAGGGTCTAGGAAAAGGACCAATTCTCATGGGAATGTTAACCCTGCATACTTTATAAATCTAGGGAATTGGAAAATACTCAGCTAATTGAATTAAAAAAAAACAATGTTTTACAACGTTGATTAACTTAGTAGATCTGGATATAAACTTTTTAGTTAGATCTATTAAAAAAAAAGATTTTCTAAACTTAGTGAAAATGTTGACCGTATATATTTTTTTTTTTTGTATTATATATAGGTAGCAGTGTACAGTAAAAATGCCAAATTCTGAAAAATATGGCACATGTTTTAGATATGTAAACATTGCCAGTTAACCATACATATAACCTCTAATAAAGTATATATATTTGAAATCTGTACAACATTTCCAATTTTAATAGAGCTCTGAAGGATAAGTAAACTGATATTTTCTGTGATTTTTAGAGCTGTGAATACCATGGTAACAGCTTAAAAAATTCTCAAAAATTGCAAAATATTATGATATTTGACCCAAAATGGCACAATTCTCTACACAATTTTTTTTCTGAAACCTATTTAAAATTAAATATCTCTATCCCAAAGACAGAATTAATCTTGTTTGGACATATGTTGTAAATTAAGTTTTTCCGCTATCTTACCTTTTCTGTGGGCTGCCATTTTGCGCTGTAGGCAAAACTAAATTTCCTGTGTAAACACACGTTCGGAAATCCGGATATTTAAAATCCGGAACCAATTTATTGATTTTTGTTTTAATAAATGTGAAGCCTGTATGTACTACTTCATACTGAATATACCAATTATAGTGTACATTTATTTTTTCATTTTTTATGCATATCATAATACAGGAGTTATTTGCTTAACAAAAAAATTGCCCATGGCCAGGCTGTCTTACTGTGGTGTGCTACCTTATACATCACTTTTTTAAATTCTAATTTTACTAAAAACCCCATGAATGTCTAGAACATGTTCCGACGAACAAAATGACATATCCGGTTACTGTGTATCTTTAATAGTCACCGAGTATTGCTGATTTCCCTGAGAGGTGTATTTTGACAACTTTTTCTCCCAATCCAGTAATAAGGGGAGGTAATTTTAAAGATGAAAACTCCCATAATTCTGTATATCTCTTGAATAAAGTTGTGTTTTGAGTTGAATGTGGTACTTTGAGTCTCTGTGCATGTAATCAAGCAAAAAATACTATACAACTATCAAATTTAGCCTTGTAATATGACGTCATAGTTACCATGACGTCATCAGTAACTATGACGTCATCAGATGGTATCTATGACGTCATAAATACTCAATGGTGTCATAATAAATAACCAAATTCCTTTCCAAACCTCAGCTTAGCAACACATGCAATATTCTAACTGATAAATCATGGCATGACATCCAAGATTTCAAAATGTCATGCCTATGACATCACAATCATCTGTTTCCACCCCGGTTATTCAGATATGTACCAATGATCATATGAAAGTGTCCGCTGATCCCATTTTATGCGGAAAATGCTATTTTTTCTGCTTTACCTAAGTGAATGACCATAATTGACAATATTGCATCAACCGTACACTCAAGCCATTGAAATTACATGCTAACCATTGTATAAATAAACTGAAAATAATGGTTTCACCAAATATTTCAAAAAAATAACACTTACTGTAATAGTTTCCATGGATACGGGGTAATAAATCAGGTAAAACTAACCAGAATTCAGTCTATACGGTTTGTTAGATACCCAATAAGTTATATTGGGTTTGTTATAAAACATAGAATATCTTTTCAATTTACACTGACTCATTAACATTATGCTTAATTAACCCACCCTTAAAATGGGTAGATATGCAAGTTACCTCCCTTGATTCCTCTAATATGACAAGCCAGATAATAAACAAGTTTTAGATTGTTTTTTTGCATTTTTGAGCAATAATGAATTAAAATGAAGCTTAATCAAGCATAATTAAGCACAATTTCCAAAAAATAACATTTTTCAGCCCTTATAAGGTAGCAGTGTACAGTAAAAATGCCAAATTCTGAAAAATATGGCACATGTTTTAGATATGTAAACATTGCCAGTTAACCATACATATAACCTCTAATAAAGTATATATATTTGAAATCTGTACAACATTTCCAATTTTAATAGAGCTCTGAAGGATAAGTAAACTGATATTTTCTGTGATTTTTAGAGCTGTGAATACCATGGTAACAGCTTAAAAAATTCTCAAAAATTGCAAAATATTATGATATTTGACCCAAAATGGCACAATTCTCTACACAATTTTTTTTCTGAAACCTATTTAAAATTAAATATCTCTATCCCAAAGACAGAATTAATCTTGTTTGGACATATGTTGTAAATTAAGTTTTTCCGCTATCTTACCTTTTCTGTGGGCTGCCATTTTGCGCTGTAGGCAAAACTAAATTTCCTGTGTAAACACACGTTCGGAAAATCCGGATATTTAAAATCCGGAACCAATTTATTGATTTTTGTTTTAATAAATGTGAAGCCTGTATGTACTACTTCATACTGAATATACCAATTATAGTGTACATTTATTTTTTCATTTTTTATGCATATCATAATACAGGAGTTATTTGCTTAACAAAAAAATTGCCCATGGCCAGGCTGTCTTACTGTGGTGTGCTACCATATTACAGTATCTCATGGTCTCTTCCGCAAAATTGCCCATGAGGTAATATAATGGTATGATAAATCATAGTACAGATAAGTCTGTTGGATGCCAATGGATGGATTTACCTTGTGTTAATTAATAGTCAGTGTACTAAAGGTATATACACTGATCAATCTACAATTTATTTTCCTGAGTCCTTTTCAACTGTACATGTATTGCTAAAAAAATTGAGTCCCTGAAAATAAATTTAGGTATTTCCAGAAATTCTCTCGAGTCACATCAAAATTATATGAGTACATGACTTGGGACTCGCATGTGCATTAGTGTATGTGCCAATTTTCTAGAATGAGAATGTTTGTATGATGGAAAACATGGTATGGTGCACATGTATATGCACCAGGAAAACATGGTAATGATGATCGGATAGGCCAAGGTATAAGGTGTGTTACATAATGTAGATCGGCTGACTGGCCCACTTGGTGAATGCCTTTGTTGTAGTCCTTATAACTCTGTCTCAATAAAACATTACTGACCCTTTACTGTATCACTATCATCCAACAGCAGACAGGAAGCAGTTAATTTGTTTGATGAAACACTATGTATAATTGTGTTGAGATTTTTAAAAGCTATGAGGAGCAGTCTTTAGGGATCAACAGCACAGATACTGTGTTGGACAAGCACGATCCCAGGAACAACTTCCTGCTTGGTGCTTTCACGCATAAGGATTGTAGACAGAGGCATTCCTGAACAGTTGCTTTTGCCGTGGTAGCAGTCTAGCTGTTTTCCAAGACATCAGAAGTGTAAGCATTCCCAATTTCTGTGGGAGAAAGTAATTGATTTGCTATTTGAGTGCTGTAATGGATGATGTAATATTGAGTGTATTATGGGTAATATGTCTTATATAGAGATGTCTACTGTATTATGGGTAATATCTTGTATACATAACTCTGGTGTATTATGGGTAATGCCTTACATAACTCTTGTATTATGGGTTTTAAATACATAATTTCAGATCCCAGATTATGGGTAATCTCATGTGTTTTGGGTAATGTCTTATGTACAGATCTCTCTATTTTATTATGGGTAATGTCTTATATACAAATCTCATGTGTTTTGGGTAATGTTTTATGTACAGATCTCTCAATTGTATTATGGGTAATGTCTTATATACAAATCTCATGTGTTTTGGGTAATGTTTTATGTACAGATCTCTCTATTGTATTATGGGTAATGTCTTATATACAAATCTCATGTGTTTTGGGTAATATTTTATGTACAGATCTCTCTATTTTATTATGGGTAATGTCTTATGTACAAATCTCATGTGTTTTGGGTAATGTCTTATGTACAGATCTCTAGTGAATTATTGATAATGTCGTATATGGGTAAAGTCTTATATAATGATTTGTAGTGTAATGGATAATGTTTTATGTATTGTGCAGTGAGATTTTAAATGTATTATGGGTAATGTCTGATGTATAGATCTACAAGCTTTATGAACAGATCAATTACACTATGTAGCTAGCTTGGTTGGTGCACGTCTCCATTGTTTTATTGGCGATGATTACCCCCCCATTTTGAATATATAATCCACAATGGAAAAAAATGATAATAGAATAAAGCTAAAAATATGTTGTGGAACTGAATATTTTCTCGAAAATTGATTTCTATGGAAAAGAATGTTTTGTTTTTAGCTCACCTGGACCAAAGGTCCGGTGATCTTATGTCTTGGTGCGCGTCCGTCAACATTTTCTTTAAATCACTACTAGTCAAAAAGTGCTTATTGGATTTTGACCAAATTTGGTCAGAACATCCTTGGCGGAAGGGGATCAGATTTTGCATAAATGATGACTCTGACCCCCTAGGGGCCGGAGGGGTGGGGCCCAATAGGGGAAATTGAGGCAATTCCTTTAAATCGCTACTCGTCATAAAGTTATGAATGGATTTGAACCCAATTTGGTTGGAAACATCCTTGGGGGAAGGGGAACAGATTTTGCATAGTCATAAAATGATGAATGCATGTTCTAAAAACAATTCCTGAGGTATTTCAGACCCTTAGAGAGTCTGGACTTCGTTATTTCTTTAAAGCAGTGTGGATCCCCACACTATAACCATATATAGCATGGTTTGAGATTTACAAATAAAACGAATTGAACATGAACATTAGTTTGACATTTGGTCTAATCCAACCAGGTGAGCGATACAGGCCCCATGGGCCTCTTGTCTTTGGGAAAAAAGCTTTTGTTTCTTGTGGAAAAAAATTGTTTTCTATGGGAAAAAAGAGATTTTATGTATGATAAAAAGCACTTTTTTTCCCATGAAAACGATCTTTTTCCAGTGATCATTGATAATTGATTTTATTCTGGTTAAATAACAGACATTTTATATATCTTTTTCACATTTTGAACATTTATGTTTTATTGCAATGTCCAATGGATCAATTGGATCCGAATATTACATACCAACATTTCAAAATGAGACTACAATGACAAAAGTACACAATGGACAATAGATTGACACATTAATTCCCTTTTTGATTTGGCAAGTGTATTATTCCTTTTTTTTTTTTTTATAATTTTTTTATTTTCCAAAACACATATATCATTAACAGTCAATAATTTTAATATATCACCTGCACACTACAGCCATAATCTTTTAACAATTATCCTCACTACTCACACTCATCTTTATCCTCGTCATCCTCATCATATCATCCTCTTCCTCATCCTTATCATCACCATCACCATCACCATCCAATCATCATCATCATCACCATCCAATCATCATCACCATCCAATCATCATCATCATCATCATCATCATCATCATCATCAGCATCACATCATCAAATCATCATCAATAGTCATCATCCTCATCTGCAATAATCATCCTCGTTCTCACAAGTGTATTATTCTTTATCCCACTCAAATAAACAGATACTCAAAAGTAATTTGAATTCAGAAACTATTGGTTTGCATGCAACTAAGTATGTTTTCAGTCAATTCATGTTATAGAAACAAATCTGTTGTCCATGCTGCGTTGTGTATGTAAACATGGCAGCCATGCTTGGAGTTTTACTTGTTTTAGAAATAGTGAATCAGGATTCATGTCTAGTGCTGAACCAATGTCATGATGTCACAAATAAGCATAATTTCAAAAAGCTTGAGCAAGTGATAGCACATACAAAACGCAGATATCAGTAATATTCAAGAAGCGAGTGCAGTCTACCGAAGTCAGAGATGTGCCAGTAGACAGATGTACTACATATTCTACAAAACATTTCTTAGTTCGTAGCACCTAAATCTACTTTTATGAAAATAAAATGATGAGAAAATGGTTCATACTTTATTCCATCTAGGGTTTTAACCAGGGATAAGCCCAACCCACCCCCAAACCCCCAAATCAGTTTCAGTTGTTACCAGAGGAAATCTAATTATAGCTAACAAGTATGATACAGGTACACACTTGGAATCTGTTAACTGATACATGTGGGGATACATGTATATACAGGTATGTATAGAGATAAATAACTTTTCCTTTAGGCCCATACACTACTTTGTGGGGGAGGACACATGCTGTCTTGTAATTCATAAAAAATTCTAGTTTGTCACATTGGAGATAAAAGGTACAGGAGTGGTCAAGGGGAGTAACAATACAAAACAGGTCAAGGGGCTTGGTGTTACTGGGAGGTCAGAGGTCACCGGACCAGGAAGACGGAGGTTAAAGTGACATGTGTTCAGGTAGTACAAATGTACCAGTGACAGTGGACAAACACACGGCCTCACATTGGACAAAGGTAAAATTCATTAGGAATTATCATTGTTCTGACAGGAAGTGGATAATCTAAGTGTGACAATTATTCATGTTACTCTTGTTTTTCCTGAATTGAAAACTTAACAAGAACTATGTTCTACCGTGTCATAAGGCTATGCTATAAATATCTGATAGCTAAAATGCTTATATTAACTCTATATTGTGACTTCATAAATACATAAATATGTATATATACAGAAACAAATGTGTGACGTACGTCATATAATATTGTATACAGAATTAAAGCCTTTGTACAATTGACATACTGAACTGTCATATGAGCTTAAAGCGTTGTCAAATGTACTTCATCTATCTTTTGACATAAAGCAAGCATGGAATACTAATTATAAAAATACCCATTTGGGAGCATCATTTTTGTGGGTCCTGTTGCATTTTATCAAGTTATGAACAAGTTATTCTGAAAAAGGTATGTATATTGTAGTGGTTATTTCTGATATTGTTTTTTTTTTTTAAACTTTTCTTATAAAGTTATTTCCTGACAAAAATACCTCTTTTCCTATGTGGATATTTCTTTACATGTATAGTGGTGGGATTATGAATGTTTAGAATACATTGTAGCTTAGGGGTACAATTGTATAGGATAAGGTCTACAGTACAAACTAAGGGTATACTATAGTGGTCAGTTATTGACCAAATACACAAGATTTCTCTGTGTTAGCATGATGTAGTTAAAGGAAGTAGTGATGTTACATATGTGTGTGTGTGCATTACTTCCTCGGTGTGAAGCTCCTGTTTATTATTTGGTCGACGTCCGGACATATCTTCCTTTTAGTACACAAATAGCTATCACTGACACCAGGTGTGTTTTACATATGTGATATATCTCCACACTTATTGAGTTTTTTATAATAATAAAAGGTGTTGTGTATTGGTTAACAATACATTACAGAGATATAGACTTGTCCACTTTCTCTTATACAATTGAAATTGTGGATAACAATGGGTACACTCACACTGTGTGTCACACAGGTATATTGATAGCAGCACTGGACAAGTTATCTGATAAATCAAGAGGGATGGATGGAAGGGATTTGTTTCTACTAAAAATAACAACATGTACAGATGAAGGTTTAAAACAGTCATTGGATAAAATGTATTGTTTTATCTACTAACAGAGTTACAGAGAAGGGGCCGCGGTGGCCGAGTGGTTAAGGTGTCCCGACACTTTAACACTAGCCCTCCACCTCTGGGTTGCGAGTTCGAAACCTACGTGGGGCAGTTGCCAGGTACTGACCGTAGGTCGGTGGTTTTTCTCCGGGTACTCCGGCTTTCCTCCACCTCCAAACCTGGCACGTCCTTAAATGACCCTGGCTGTTAGTAGGACGTTAAACAAAAACAAACAAACAAACAGTTACAGAGACACAAATTTTGCAACTTCTGTGTTATGGTTATCTTGTATATTAAAGCTGATGTCGTTGTTCATGATCTAGATTAATCTGATTCATTGGTTGACATATATATATGGTGGAGCTGAAATTTGATAGATCCTTAATTATATGATGACAATAGGATTATTATCTATGATAAGGGATGGGATTAACCTATATTACAAGTATATTTAAGGAGCTGTGTTATTTAGTGCAAAGTATTTAAACATGTCTCTTATTTACAGATTAATTAATTTCAGATAATTAACCCTGATGAGAATTTTCTGTATTGATTCATTATGCGTTTAATTGACGAATGTTTCCCTGGTATGTCATTTTAATCAGTTACATCTTTTCAACGATTTGTTTTTTTTAGAGAAAAATAAGTCTGAATCAGGATATTAATCTTTGAAAATATCAAAATCAACAGGAACCTAACTTTAATAGTATGATCTATAGATGTGTTCACAGAGCTGTACAGGCTTTGTCATCCAACTTGACAGCTGAATTCATACAGAACAAAAACAGACTGAATAAAAACAAAATGGTACAAAAAGTTCTAACCGACGTGACAGGCTAGAGAGTTATTATCTTGGTGTACTTTGACAGATCTTATTTGGTTTTAAGTTATAAAAAATAATTAATTATAAAGATATTGATTCCAAAAGATTGATGGGTTTTCCCTTTCAACTCCTTCTAGTCTTATAAATTAATTTATATGATGCATGTAACGTCTCAGTTGTCATTTGTCATGTAAAATTTAGTTATGTATACACTATTGAACATCATTTTCCGACATGAGTGATTTCCCTTGGTTCATATGCTGTACAGGGTATTTATTGGCTAAATCATGGTGGTAATAAACAAGGGAGCTCGAGGTGCAATGCTATTCTGATATGTGTGTTAGATTTAGGTAATTTTCAATTTTTTTTACTTTTTTTTGTTACACATACTAGTGAGATATTTGATTTACTGTCATCGAACCCTATTGGTGGATAATGAAAGTACTTCACTACCACTGTGAGTGTTGATTATATACAACACACTGACACAATCAGAAAGCTGCATCCCACTTGTGTTACTGTAGAAGTGATTGGATGCACTTAAATAGTATAGGCAAAGTTCAAATAAAATGCTGACAAAACCAGAAAATGAAAAATAAATTCGGCACATAATTTTGTATCCTCACAAATCCACACTGATCAAGATAGTGACCAGAAAATGAAATTTAGAATATCCAGTAGAACAATAATATTGACAGTGTATACCGTTAGTCGTTCAGATTGCAGATAGATGTGGAGATAGCGCAGCACAATCTTTAATTTACCATTCCGTTTATAGTAGACCTATGCTTTTTGTACATGTTAATTAGGTATTTGTCCAATTTATTTGTTATATGTGACATGGTAATTTTAATTTACAAGACCTCTATTTGTTGAATGAGATAGGCCTAGGCTATTTTGGCTGGTTTTGGTGCATTTTCTCATCTTTAAATCATTGTCACACGACAAAAGAATGACATTCATAGATATTTAATGATTCTAAACAAAGGTATGTTTCTGAAGGTTGCATGCATTTATTATTTCAGTTGGATTAAACTTAAATTCAAAGTGAATTGAAGCTCACGCATGGCAACCCCCACCCCCTACCTACTTCTGACTTTTCAAGTGTAACACCTTGTTGAAATAGTAGGAGTAGGAGTATGTGTATTGTTGTTCCAATCAGTCAATTTAAAGGGGCATTCCCTCCTTGAAATGAGTTTATGCTATAAAAATAAAAGTGAACAGGAATCTTGTATTTTTCTTAACTAGAAAAAGTTATAAACTTTACTGTAATACAACACTAAAAGCTAACAGATAACCCAAAGTTCTTGAAAATATGTTTTTGAAAATTTAACTTCGACCTGAAGTGTGAAAATTAGTAGGCACCAACAATATCAATACAAGCATGTACAGACAACTAATGGGTCACTGAAATCGGGATCAGCAAGAAAATGAGGACATGACAAGATAGCGAATGGCATAAAAAATTGTATAAATATCAGCAACCAGTTGGAAAGATGGAAGAGAGGGAAGGAGGCTGCCTTTCTTCGGGATCTACTGATAGTCGATCAACTCAACAGCCTGACATGTACACTTTGTAATGAAGTTCTTCTTGAAGTTACTCTTGCTACCGTGCTGACAAATCACAGACACTATAACTAAATATTATATCATAAATATGAGAGTAAGCTTCTTTTAAATCTTATAAATTACTGTACATCTCACATCTGAGGTGTGTTGAGGATGCTGAACACTTTAGAGCAAAACCAGGCACTTGCTTCTGAACAGACATCCAAGCGCGAGCGTTTGCGAGTGCAGGCATACCAACTCACTAAACTATTCACTTGAAATACCAAGATGGCGTCCAATGTATCGAAAATGGAGAAACTGACATTTGATGGTAGTTTATACACATTTTTTATGACCGACTTATTCATTAGCCACTGTTACTCTGGTAAGAAGGATTTACTGTTAAAAATAATGACAATCATGCCCTACAAATGATTATTTTTTCACTGCATGTTTACATACTATGGAGGCTGCCATTTTGAACGCATGAGCAAGTGCACACTACCGTTCAGCATCACTGATTTCTCGTGCCATTCTGAACACACCTCTAGGGTTCAAATGTCATCTTGTTTACCTGGGAAAATTGATTAATCAATCAATGATTTCTGTAGTTGAATTTGAAATGACAAAAAGCAGTAAATGATAAGATTCAATATCCTAATGTTGTTTGTAATTTCGGCAGTGCATGTTACACGGCTTGTCAGCTATTCTGTAAACAAGTCGAAAAGTAAAATATTATATAACAGCTTCTGATTGGCTATAGTCATACAGACTCGGCTAATCAGCACATCTGTTACAGTATTTCAGCGGTGTGCTTGTATATA